>NW_026714839.1:0-31724 GCF_029784015.1 Lycium ferocissimum | reverse complement strand
GCGGTCCACGTACGCAACGATGCATACGCGCGGTGCGGGGACCGCTCGGGGTTAGATGGCACCGGCTCCCTCCCTCTGCCTAGCCTCGCGCGTTTAAAAACACTGCCTTGGAGGGTGCTGCCCGAAGAAGAGCCGGCCACGGACACACGCTGGGTACAGACCGTACGTGTGCCGATCGCATCGGGCGCTCCATGGCTGTGGCAAGATGGCCACCGACGCAACAACCGTCGGTCGGTGTGACCTTTGGCTAGGTTGTGTTAACCACCACCTTTGGGCACACACTGACTAAAGAGGGTCTCTGGCTTGTCCTAGTACATCTTGAGAGCTGATGCTGCAGAACTACGGCACCTTTCTGGTAAAAGAGCCCAGGTCAAATCTCGAGACTTTGGAAACACGGAGATGCACTCCTGTGAATGGAAAGGATAATGGGGATGTTGTTGTCTGCTACATCTCTAAACTACTTTGATATCAAAAGATGCGGACCTCTTACCATGGCCCCGGTCACGATCACAATTTTTCTCCTGCGGCGGCTTGCCGATCGCAGAATTTTGCGCGTATGCTCGTATACGGGTTTTATATCTTGGCACACAGCTTGTCCGTAGGAGGAGTTGGAGGTCTTGGGTGCGGAGGTAGGGGTGAGGCTCCTTCGTGCTTCTCGGAAATAGGCCTTGAATGAGAGGCCGGGGTCGAGCGCGTTGCGGGACCTCGCTCGGCTCTGACCGTTGGCGGTGCTGCGCACCGACCCCGGCTTTCTTAACTGTCTTGCCCTTTTGGGCTGTCGTAGCCTTTGTCTTTACAGGCATCTCTTAAATACATAACACACGGTTAAGGAAAAAGAAGTCCTTATATCATAGCTCTATCGCACGATCTTATGAAGAAAGAAGGTCATTCATTCCTTCTTATGAAGAAAGAAGGTCGTTAGATTATAAAATGCCATGACCTCTTGTTTATAAGTGTGGCGCACAACATGCCCATAACCAAGACTCTCTGGACACGGCTCGTAAGCACGCCCCTGAGACGGGCGCTCTTGATACCCTTTTGTCACGGCCAATAGGAGGGGCAGCGGGTACCCGGTCTTCCAGCCTACCTAGGCGCCCTCTTGTCATGCGATTTCTCATTTACATGCAGGTGAGCCACATAGCCCCCGTCATACTTTCTATCCAACATTAATACTATTTCCATTGGGCAACAATACATTTATACCACCATCAACAACTATGCCCACAACAATGTACATAAGCCGACGAGGCTAACAAAATGATATCCAAAATATAAGCCGACAAGGCCAAATACATCTAACCATATACACATGTTTACGAGCCTGTAAGGAGAGTATGTCATACCGTATATATGGGGACAGACCGCCATGCCCATAAGTTTGTACACAAAAGAATAGATACCAAAAGCCGTAGCTCCGAATGAAATGGAGCTCCGCCACGTAGTCCCCCGAGTAATAAAGCTATAGATCAAGCCTTCTCTCTGTCCCGGCGGCATGACGCAGCGTCCACAAACAAAAGGACATCAGCACTAAGAATGTACTGAATATGTAAAGCATGATCAACATCATTATAGAAGCATAATAAAAAACATAAGAAATAGCATAAGATGGGAGGTAGTAGAACCATCGTCATAAACACTTACTTGCTTTTCATAGGGACCTTCCATTTCTAATGCGTGATTGTGTACATACATCCATATCCGTATCCGTATTCGTATCCGTACTCATTTACATTTCATATCCATATTCATAATCATATTCATTTACATATTCTATTCATACCATGCCCAACCATGAATGATCGGTGTTTCACATACCCGGCCATGGCAAGGCTCGGTGATTATACATACTTGGCCCTACCAAGGCTCAGGGTTATCCGTACCCAACTGCAGTGGTGCGCGCGCAATACATATCATACCCGGCCATATAAGCTCAGGGTAACATAATAGTCATACATAAACACATATACATAAGAGCTCATAAGCATCTTTGACCTTATTACTATCATCGTTTTATTACATCTATCCTTAGAGGATCACTCGTCATATAAGGAATTTCATAGAATCGTAACACAATGAGAATCGTGAGCTTTAGTAGCTTTAGAGATAGAATCATTTGGAGGACATCATAGGCTCATGGAAGAATAGATATATGGCTAAAGAACCATGCGTTATTGAAAGAAGGGTTAGCCTTACATACCTTTTCGTTCAACTATTCTATCGCTTGAATGTTCTCCTTCAATGCTCCCGTTTCTACCTTCATTAGAGTTATACTAACATTAGAAAATCGATAGCTTAGAATACTTGACTAAGGCTAGAGAAAATTAGGCAGCATCTCCTTTATTTATACAACTTCCTCCATATCATATATCAACTCCCAAACATCTATAATAATATTCACAACCTCATAAGCAATAGTCTTTATTCACCTACATTATCCATATTTCCCAATTCACTTCAAATCATCCATATCCATGGTCATAGCACACTATTACGTTTACTCATATACAATGTCTATCCCATGTTCTTAATGTCATTTATAACATAATCATAATCAACATATCAAGAATCATGACTCAATCCAAGCTACTACTCAAAAATATCACTATTCTCACATTCATGACCCATTTTCTATCTCCTTTCAACCTCTCAATACCCCAAACAACACGGAAATACAATCCAAGTCTTTCAACCTCTCAATACCTCAAAAGTTGACATTAATATTCCTGAATTATTATGAGAAGAGAGTTCATAAACTCGGTACCTTAGATAGTGTAGGAATGGACCTTGGGTGGAAACACAAGATATTTTCCTTGAGCAAAACCCCTAGTTCCACCTCCACTTGTTTAGATTTCTTGATCTTGGATTTTCTCCAAAACCATTAAGTCATCATTAACGCAAATCTCTCCCGATACATAACGATATCAAAATCACATATCATATGCTATACAAAAACGTGTCCCGTTAGTCTATTCAGTGAGGGACTCGGTAAACAGTTTTCCCGTAATATTGTCAGATCATCATATGCATATCGATTGAGTCGTCGCCCAAAGCCGAAATATATAAATCATATGCGAGTTACGTTTAATAATATGAGAACACAAACCAAACAAAACATGTATAATATATACAGACTCTAAGAGTCATAATCAAAATGCTTGATAGGCCCCGAGTAAATGAACAACATATATCATGTAAAGATATGTACCCAAAAATGTAGGCTCTTAGAACGGTGTAGCTCGACCACGTGAACGTGTCATTCGCTACGGCGCCACACGGAAGACATCACAAAACAAGATCATCCGAAGTAAAGAGTTTTCATATCTCCGTATTAAAAAAAAAACCCGTCACACAACACATCATATATACCACGGTCCCACCCCGGGGCCTAAGAGGACTATCAAAATCACATATCGACGTCCCGCCTCTAGTGAGGGACTACACATCATAACACTATTATCCATGGAATATCCCCGAGTAAATGCAAATCATGCGGGTTTAGTGGGTCTCTGCCGTTGGCGCCACACCGGATCACGTGTTTTCATACTCCGTCACACAACAAAATATAACATAATGCGCACGATGCAACCGGCCCCGGGACTCGGCAAAGGAAGTAACAATAGTGTGCATTAGCAGAGTCGTGAGAAACTATATACAATTTAAAATATTCATGACCATATGCAATGTAAACATTTACAAAAATTTAATAAGTTAATCAAACAAATCATTATTTACAAATTAGGACAACAGTCCAATCTTGTCTCTCCCAAATGCCACTCGGGCACATATCGAACCGAACCTTAAATGTCATAACTTCGTATCGGAATCATATACATAATAATTCTCATTTCGGACTCGTTAAATAAATAACCATACTCGGGGGTTAAAACAATAATCACACTAAGTCTTTTTTGGAAAATCGTTAAGTCTAAGCATGGGAAAGTCTCGGGGGCCCATGGATAGGTGTCAAACCAAACCCGAGCCCGCCTATGAAAGTCGGGGATGTTATACTTTATGGAACCTCCTATGAGCGTTTCGGAGCGATCCGAGCGCGTTTGTGAAAGTTACGGACGTTCGTAGTTTCAGACTCATTTAGGAACAAAATTCTTTTGAAGACAAAACTTTTGTGCAACTTTTAAAATTTAGTCATACAAAGACATAAGAACCATAATTTGACTTCACTAAGAATATGGTTGTCAAAAGAAAAATAAAAGTCATGGGCATGCTCGGATCACCAGAATGGAATTTCCTCGAGAATCGTGTCATAGCTTATTTACTCTAAGACATGCCAAAGAAAGAAAAGTAAGCTCTACATACCTTGGCCGCTCCTTAAGCTAATCCAAACTCAGGCCTCGGCTCTCCAAAGTCTACACAACGTCAATGAATATCAACCATTAGCTATAAGTATTTAGGAAATTCAATTCCAAACCATTATCCAATTCTACAGAAATTTGGGCAGCACTTCCCCTGTAAATACAACAACCCCGAGATTTCCACTCAGCCAATTCTTCAACAACAATACCAACAACCATTTTAATAGCATTAACAATCAATTCAAACGCATTATATCGCTAATAATTCTTCTCCACATCCTTCGACAACATGCCAATTATATTCAATTCAAGTTCATATATTCAAAAACCATCCAAACAACATTCAAGAATACTTTAAGCAACTCGCACAACAATTCCAACTCTCCAACAAAAGCATTACTCTACCCGCAACTTCTCCAACCCAACAACACCACACGAACACGTTCCCTTCCCTCCAAATTCATAAACTACACCACCAAACCACACTTTAACAACATTATTCTTACAACTTCAAGAAACTATAATAAGATCACATTGAGCTTCAAATCATCCCACACGGTTTCTAACTTCAACTTGGATTATTAACCTTCATTTTACGTCATAGAATTCATAACGACGACAACCAAAATACTAAATAACATTAGTTCATTTCTTGCTTTCAAAACAGCCCCTATACGGCCATTCCTCAACATACATCATTCCATGAGTTTCATCCATTTTCTACACATTACAACAACACACAGACATGCTAAATTCAATTAATTAATCACTCCCTCTACACAACACATATCACACGGCCACACACCTACACACACACGGCTACACTTCAACCTCCACATTTCCATGAATTTCATTCATTTTCATACTTCACAACATACACAAATCATCTATAACACATAAAAGAGAAGATTAAATCATACCTCTTTCACTTAGTTCTTTAAGTTGGCTATGCTTGGCACCTTGAATCAACGCTTGTTTCTACCACTCCAACGACTCCACCACGTTGTTATGCACCTTCTAAGGAGTGGAATTGCTAGAGAAAATTATTTTTCTTGATCACTCTTTCTTGAGCTTGCTTCTCCCTCTTCTTGGCCGAATGGCCCTTCAAGTTTGCTCTCAAATTTTCTTGAAATTTCTAGAGATGAAAATGATGAGAAATGTGATGAATTAATTCATCTTAAGCTACATATATTAAGCCTCCATGTGGCCATGGCCCACACCTTAGGTGGCCGGCCGCATGGCCTCATTTTTTCATGAATTTTTAACTTTCCAAAAATTAACTTTTGGTCCCCAAATTTTTCATGAGATATCTAACTTTCCATAATCCACTTTTAATCCCTGATTCCATAATATCTCATGCCAATAAAATCATAACAATTCATGCTTTGAAATGAATCGTGGTTAAAATCTCAACTTCGTGTCCCGAACTAGTCTTGCCCCTAACTTTCCACAATTAACTCGAAATGTCCCGACATACAAAAATACGGGATATAACATCCTTCCCCCCTTTAGAACATTCGTCCTCTAATGTTCAATCAACCTTACGAGGTCTTATAAAGATCTCGGGGGTTGCCTTTACTACTATAGTTTGCAGTCTCATCTACCACCTACTCCTTCTTCTCCATTTTCTTCAATCCTTCAAGTCTTCACTTCTATGTTATTACTCTGCCATAGTACCTTAACACACGCCACATCTTCGGTACACAACCTGCTTTCCCTACGAACAATACAATAAAGTCTAATACATTTCGGGTTAAACTTTTCCTTTTATCGAATTTCATTACGCCTTTCATGGGTGATGTATTCGAGCATTCCCACTTGTGAGATTCGCTCCCTCTTAGTAGCCCGCTAGTTCCGATTGCCTTGCTTATGTCATCTTATAATCTCTTTTTTTTTTCCAGCTTGTAGCATTCTAGTCACGTCGTCTCGTGTTATTTCTTTATCTCTAATTCCAACCCTTCTGTTATCTCCTTGCCCAGCTCTTGCTTCTAACCTTCCGGTTATACATGATGTTGTCATCTTTTCGTGAACACACGAAGGTGCCCAAATTACTTCGAGACGTATCTTAACATCGCTCCACTAATTCTTATGTCCTACCTCGTCTTCCTTTTTCTTGTCTTACAGACGGTATCAGGGTAGGTTTTTGGTCCACCCATAGCCATGTCCTATTCGGCCTTAGTACCACTCTACCTCGAAATTTTTTCTTAAACCATCTTTACATCTTTCCTTAACGTATTCGGGACCTCGTAACCATTTCGTCTTTACCGAATTCAAACTTTCCTCATTAACTATTCGCTTGATTTCATTCTTAGCATATAGATGCTCATAGATGACATAGCCACTCTTGCACGACTTATATAAAGTGTTTTCAGTCTTGGTTACGGTCTTTCCTTTTTGTAGTTCACTCTGCCCCGCATATTCCTTCCGTACTAACGTTTGCTAGTAGCCCGTCTTGTCACGCTCCTTTTCTTTTGTTTTCTTACTTTTTACTATAGGGTTTGCTATCATTGGCGAACAATTCCGTTGCCTACCTCTTACTTCTAATCCCGCACCGTGGCGTTATCTTTCACAATGCTTCCGTAAGTGCTTGTCACTTCCTTTTGTCGTATTCATCCTCTCCTGTAAGCATTCACCTTCTAAGGTCGTATCATTTAAGATCTTCCACGATTAATTCCCGGTACTATCTCAATTACCCTCCTAACTTCAACCTCCTTTGCCAGCTTTCGGATCTTATTGACTCGTCTCGGCTGGAAGCTTACCCGTAGCCCCCGTATCCTATCCAGGATATCGTAGTGTCGATTGTCTCCGTTTTTCATTTGCATCCTCCGCACTCGCTTCCCCCCTTTTGGGGTGTACTTATACTATTACCCGACTATACTTTGCCCTATGCCTATATTTCCAGTTTCAATCCGGCGGTATTTTAATTTTGATATTTTGATTCTCTGACCTTCCATCTATCCACTTTCTTCCCTTTCCACATATCGTCGCATTCAAACTTTCCAGACTTAACCTGTGGAAAAAATAACATCAGCTTGCCTTATAACCTTTGTGCCATTTATATACTATTTCCCACTTAAGCTTTATTACTTGGTCCATTTAATGCCTTTTCTATACCGCCACGGTGATTACCGGAATACACATATCCGCTAATATGACTATGTATGGGACATTATACACATGTAGACATATAGTCGCCATCGTCTCACTTACAAAATATTTCCAAACACTGTTCGAACTCACCCCAATTCCAAAGTCGTGATACATCTTCTTTCTCTCTACCGGTCTAATCTGCCTCGTTCTACTTGACCACTTAAGGTTCCGGCCCACTCTACACACTCTAGTTTCTTTTGGGTTACTCTAGCTTTTCATTTGCCTCTTACACCTGAATTTGTGAGATTTTTCAGAAAACTTCCCAGGGGGGTCACCCATCCCAAAATTTCTCTCACTCCAGCACGCTTAACCTCGGAACTCTGATGAAATATGAAGCTCTAATGCTCGTCTGATAGTGTTCACCTCACCGTTTGACCCTCAGCACATAACCTGGAGTAAGTTGGAGTCCTAACAGATTTAAAAATGCTCTCCTGACACAATTACCATTTTACCCCTTTCACTCCTCCGTATTTACTTTTCGCCTACGGATACGACTACCTTCCGTCCTCGACTTCCAGACTCACTATAATGATAAACATACCTTAATCGCCTAAATTTATGAATGCTCGATTACCGGTCCTTAAATTTTCTGCTTACCGCTATTAAGTCGCAATCATACAGCAAATATACATACATAGAACAGATTTCAATAAATACTTATATATACACAGATTTACGATTTGTCTCCGGCCGATCCGCGGGCTATACGGCGAAGTGTACTCCTCCTCGTCATCCCCCTCGTCTGAATCCGAGGGATATAGGTAGTCCGGCGACTCCTGGTTCACCGATGGCCAGGATAAGGGGCTAGAATAAGGTGTAACGCTCACTGAGGAAGCTGGCCTAACATAGTGCTCCACCATAGGAGCGACTAGCACGATGTCGGGAAGCTCCTCTCCCGGTGCCCCCGCCCCATACTCGGACGGATCCGTATCGTAGCTGCTCTCTGGGGGGTCCTCCTCGCTGGGGGTCGCGGACTCTGGAGGAATCGTCGCGAGATCCTCCGAGGGATCGGTCTCGATAGAATAACCGGGGTTCCTCCATCGGGCCCCACCTCCTCTCGGGGGGTCAAACACTCTGGGGGGATCGTAGCGGGATCCTCTGAGGGGTCCGTCTCAATAGAGTAACTGGGGCTCCTCCTGCTGGGCCCCAGAGCCTAAGGTCCTGAGGATACTCTAGGGGCCTTATTAGTACCCCCATCATCGAAGGCGGCCTCTTCATCTCCTCGTAAATCTATACCTACTGCGAGAAGAAGGTGTCGAAGTGGTCTTCCCTAGACTCGGCTCTATCGCACGATCTAAGACGAAGAAAGGTCATTGATTCCTAAATGCCCCTTGTGACCTCCTCGTTTATAAGTGTGGCCGCTTCACACCATAAACAAGACTCTGCCGAACTCGGTCTGTAGACATTCCGAGGACGAACCGCTCTGATACCACTTTCTGTCACGACCCAACCCCGTAGGCCGTGACTAGTGCCCGAGCTGGGCACTCGTACGTACCCATCAACCACAATCGTTCTACTAATAGCCTAAGCACGGGCGGAAATGAGTCGTCGCCCCAAAGCTGACATATATAAATACATATACACAGATATACATAACGGATGTAGCCGGTAAGGCTATCAATATGTAAGAACACAAACCAAACAAACACAACTGTACAGAACTCGCCCACAACCCACACGTATATGTCTACAGACCTCTAAGAGTCATAACAGAACCAAATGACGGGACAGGGCCCCGCCGTACCCATGAACAACATATATACAAATAACAGAAAGATCTGTACCCAAAATGTAGGCTCCGGATCAAGGGGAGCACTCCAAACCGCGGACGTACGGATGCCTAGTCGACGGACCACCGAACGTGTGCACACACCGCGCGCGGCATGAAACGCGGCCCCCGAAGAAAGGGGTCGATGCGAATATGTACTGAGTATGTAAAGCAGGAAAGACAGTAAACAGGATCATAACCGAAGTAAAGAGTACGGAAAGTGAATATACTAGCCTGAATGCCAAAATGCTTAGCTTTCTTTTTAAAAAAAACATTTCTGTGTCATATATAAAATCAAACATATTATATGAGCTGATATTAACCGATGTGGGATTCGCCTAAACCAGTGTGGGATTTGTCCCACCACTGGGTTTGCCCCACCACCGGTTCCGATACCAACTGATCATAGTCCAGACTATCAAAATCACATATCATATGCATACAAAACGTGTCCCGGCCCTCTAGTGAGGGACTCGGTAAACAAGATCATCATATGCATATCGATTGTCGGAAATCATATGCGAGTTACAGAAAACATGTATAATAATCAGAATATCAAAATGCTTACTGAGTAAATGCAAATCATGCATAGGGCTCTTAGAACGGTGGTCGCTCGCCCGTCGTTGGCGCCACACCACATCATACTCTAGAAGTTTTCATATCTCCGTATCCCCGTCACATAACACATCATATATACCACGGTACCCGGCCAAGAGGGGCGCGGCGTACCGGACACATCATAACACCATTATCCACGGTTCCCGGCCAAAGGGGCTCGGCGAACCGGACACATCATACTCCGGAAATATAACATAATGCGCACGATGCAACCGGCCCCGGGACTCGGTAACAATAGTGTGCACGAGCAGAGCCGTGAGAAACTATATGAAATTTAAAATATTCATGACCATATGCAATGTAAACATTTACAAAGATTTAATAAGTTAATCAAACAAATCATTATTTACAAATTAGGACAACAGTCCAATCTTGTCTCTCCCAAATGCCACTCGGGCACATATCGAATCGAACCTTAAATGTCATAACTTCGTATCGGAATCATATACATAATAATTCTCATTTCAGACTCGTTAAATAAATAACCATACTCGGGGGTTAAAACAATAATCACACTAAGTCTTTTTCGGAAAATCGTTAAGTCTAAGCATGGGAAAGTCTCGGGGGCCCATGGATAGGTGTCAAACCAAATCCGAGCCCGCCTATGAAAGTCGGGGATGTTATACATTATGGAACCTCCTATGAGCGTTTCGGAGCGATCCGAGCCCGTTTGTGAAAGTTACGGACGTTCGTAGTTTCAGATTCGTTTAGGAACAAAATTCTTTTGAAGACAAAACTTTTATGCAACTTTTAAAATTTAGTCATACAAAGACATAAGAACCATAATTTGAATTCACTAAGAATATGGTTGTCAAAAGAAAAATAAGAGTCATGGGCATGCTCGGATCACCAGAATGGAATTTCCTCGAGAATCGTGTCATAGCTTATTTACTCTAAGACATGCCAAAGAAAGAAAAGTAAGCTCTACATACCTTGGCCGCTCCTTAAGCTAATCCAAACTCAGGACTCGGCTCTCCAAAGTCTACACAACGTCAATGAATATCAACCATTAGCTATAAGTATTTAGGAAATTCAATTCCAAACCATTACCTAATTCTACAGAAATTTGGGCAGCACTTCCCCTGTAAATACAACATGTTATATCCCGTCTTTTTGCATAATCGGAAAATTCGAAATAATTGTGATTTATGAGAAAGGAGGCCATGTTTGAATTTTTCTTGGTAAGTGTATGCCGGTTATGGAAACTTGGATGCTAGAATGTTGGAGAAGGCCTAAGGGCAAAATTGGAATTTTGGAGATGTGTTTCGGAAATTTCAAAACGAGATTTTAATGAATTGGGCTCAAAAAAAAAATAGAAAAATTGGGCCCAAGAGACAAGGGTGGCCGGCCATATGGCCAAGGCCCAACTTAATTTAATTAATTTTGCATGTGCAAATTAATTATATAAGGATGGAGAGTCTTAGAATTTTCAAGAACAAGCAAGAAAAATCAAGAGCAAAAAAAAGAAAGAGAGAGCACGGCCTAGAGAGAAAGAAAGAAAGAAAAGAAAAGAAGAAGAAAATTCTTGGAGTTAAATTCTTTGGTTCAAAAATTCATCTCTCTTGGAATTACTACTAAGCTCAAGTTCCTTTCCAAGTTGGCATAATTATCTTGGCAAGAAGGTGTTTCCTTTGGAAAGAAGAAATTATTGGAGAAGGTAAGATTTTTATGCTTTTGTGTTATGAAATGAATTTGTATGTTATAATGATTGGAATTGGATGAAGATTATGGAATTGTGGTGTGCATATGTGTGAAGAATGTGTAGGCCGTGTATGTGTGTGTAGGTATGGCCGTGTGTGTGTGCATGGTTATATAAGTGAGATGTGTTGGATTTCATGTTGTATTCTAGTTGTGTTTATGAAGGAATTCATCTTGTAAATGAAAGTTAAAAGAATTTGGTTGAAGTTGGAAAAAAATGAAATATGGCCGTGTGGAGTTTGGCTTGAAATGAAATTGAATTAAGTTATTTAGTAGGTCAATTGTGTTGTTGAAATCTTGTGATGAGGATGGAAGAAAAATGGTTTAAGTTAATATGAAAAATTTGTCGTTAAGTTGTTGTCGGAAAGTATATGATTTTATTATAGAGTATGTAATTGAGAAGAATGAAGTTGTAAGATGTGTATGGTAGTTGTTGTAAATGGAATTGAAGGATAAAAATATGTTGGGAATATTTATGTTGAAATTTGGAGGTTTTGAAAGGATTATGAATTTGGTGGAAAATTTGTATATTTTGTATATTTTGAGAATATTTCATAATATGCTATGGAATGTTTCCGAAGTGATCTTGTTGGGTTGATGAATATGGAAATGTCAATGTTGGATTGAAAGTGTGAAGTTAGAACGGAAATTATTGTATTATGTCGGAAAAATGGCTAGTTGCACCATATTGTGTAATTTGTAATACTTGTTGTTGTTGTTGGATTGTTGGCTTGTTGTTGGTTGTTTTGAGCCGAGTTGAATCTCGGGGGTGTGGTATTTATAGGGGGGAGTCTTTGCCGAAATTTCGGTAGCCAAATACTTAACCAAAGTTGAAATGTTAACTTGCATGAATAAGAATCGGTAAAGATGACCATTTGCGGTTTTTGGACGAAACGGAAGTGAGATTTGACGAGCGTAAGGCGCAATCCAGGTATGTAAAGCCTTGCCTTCATTCTTTGGCATGTTCTAAGTATAGTAGGCTTGAATGCGAGCCTCGAATACGACTCTGTTTCTCGCAATCCGAGATTGAAAATGGCTCCATTTCCTTCAGTAAGAATGAATTATTCTTCTACCTTTTGTCGACAAAACAAACTATAAGTATGTAATGTCCATAAACGGAGTTGGAACACCTTATAATGACTATTGGACGACTCCTTAATATTATTATCTATTATTTATGTACATCATCGTGATCGGGTCCGAGGTGGGCCCGCAAAACCTTGATACTTCTCGTATGGCTCAAATTGACTTATTTCTGTTCGTTCTTCACAGGTAACTCCTAGTTATGTTTCCGTCCGCTAATTAATACGTATTACGACTATCTTTCTGAATTTTGACATTATTCTGGCATACGGAACAGTTTACGGACACTGCAGTTACGATATAATCGGACTACTACGATTTGACCTACCGTCCGGTCTATTTCAGATTGGTCCGTGTGTTGGTACGTATGCATATGGTTTCTCATGGATTTTCTCGTGGATGACTCAATGCTTCCTTCTATTTTGCGCCGGGCCGGATGTTACGTAATTCGTGCACTTCAAATGCATTGTTCACGCGTCCCTCGGATTGTGCGGGCGGGATACTGTCGTATCCGATATGATCGATATGATCGATTATGTGATATTACGGGGATGGCGGCCAGGATGGCATTTGATCGATTTTGTACGTTTGCAATGCGTCCGTACTACGAGGGCTACTTCGTGCGACGCGTCCCTTATTAAAGGGTTGATACATCCGTCATGTGATTGGGATTTGATATCGACATGTATACACGCATATGGTTATGAATACGCATGATGATACAAAGTATGATTACGATTACGTACGTCCGATTCGGACTACGGTCGATATACATTTGAGATGACGGTTACGTACGAGATAGTAAACGTTCTGGCGCGATTGGTATTACGATGCATTGTGCCTGCGTACGTTTCGCAATTCCTAAGTACGACATAATAAGATTATGTACGTACGCTGCGAAGTACGACTGTTTGATTATGATAACGTATGATATGATATATGATGCGCGCGGCTAGACGTATGACTATTATTTTATTTATGGACTCACATTGCCTTCTAAGCATCATTTATTTTATTTATGGATCGGGCTATGATTTTACATATCGACTCGGGTTATTTTAATTATGTATATTTTGTTTTAGCTTTACATACTCGGTACATCTTCGTGCGACCCTTTTGTTCTTCAAAATGTTACATGCCCACGGTACGAACGCGCCGCACCGTACGCGCGCCTTATGTATGATTTGTTTGGAGAGCTCCTTTGATCGGAGCCGATACTTTTTGGTATATATCTTTTGTTGTACGTTTGTTACGTATATATGATCATTTGGGTATGGCGGGGCCTGTCCCGTCTTCGATTCTCGTCGTATGTTAGAGTGCGAACATGTTTGTGTGGTGTGGGTTACCACTGTCTGGGTAGGTACGTGTGATATGCGACTTTGTCTGATATAATAGCCCTAACGGCTTCTGTACAGGTTTCAGTATGTATATATGTATATGTATGTTTGTGCGATGTACCGTATATCTGTATGGATTTACGTACGTTAAACGGGTTAGCTACTTGATATATCGGATCTGTTAGGTAGGTACGTATGGGTGTCCAAGTAGGACACCAGTCACGGCCTACGGGGTTGGGTCGTGACACAACAACCCCGAGATTTCCACTCGGCCAATTCTTCAACAACAATACCAACAACCATTTTAATAGCATTAACAATCAATTCAAACGCATTATATCGCTAATAATTCTTCTCCACATCCTTCGACAACATGCCAATTATATTCAATTCAAGTTCATATATTCAAAAACCATCCAAACAACACTCAAGAATACTTTAAGCAACTCGCACAACAATTCCAACTCTCCAACAAAAGCATTACTCTGCCGCAACTTCTCAACCCAACAACACCACACGAACACGTTTCTTCCCTCCAAATTCATAAACTACACCACCAAACCACACTTTAACAACATTATTCTTACAACTTCAAGAAACTATAATAAGATCACATTGAGCTTCAAATCAGCCCACACGGTTTCTAACTTCAACTTGGATTATTAACCTTCATTTTACGTCATAGAATTCATAACGACGACAACCAAAATACTAAATAACATTAGTTCGTTTCTTGCTTTCAAAACAGCCCCTATACGGCCATTCCTCAACATACATCATTCCATGAGTTTCATCCATTTTCTACACATTACAACAACACACAGACATGCTAAATTCAATTAATTAATCACTCCCTCTACACAACACATATCACACGGCCACACACCTACACGCGCGCGGCTACACTTCAACCTCCACATTTCCATGAATTTCATTCATTTTCATACTTCACAACATACACAAATCATCTATAACACATAAAGAGAAGATTAAATCATACCTCTTTCACTTAGTTCTTTAAGTTGGCTATGCTTGGCACCTTGAATCAACGCTTATTTTCTACCACTCCAACGACTCCACACGTTGTTATGCACCTTACGAGGAGTGGAATTGCTAGAGAAAATTGTTTTTCTTGATCACTCTTTCTTGAGCTTGCTTCTCCCTCTTCTTGGCCGAATGGCCCTTCAAGTTTGCTCTCAAATTTTCTTGAAATTTCTAGAGATGAAAATGATTAGAAATGTGATGAATTAATTCATCTTAAGCTACATATATCAAGCCTCCATGTGGCCATGGCCCACACCTTAGGTGGCCGGCCACATGGCCTCATTTTTTCATGAATTTTTAACTTTCCAAAAATTAACTTTTGGCCCCCAAATTTTTCATGAGATATCTAACTTTCCATAATCCACTTTTAATCCCTGATTCCATAATATCTCATGCCAATAAAATCATAACAATTCATGCTTTGAAATGAATCGTGGTTAAAATCTCAACTTCGTGTCCCGAACTAGTCTTGCCCCTAACTTTCCACAATTAACTCGAAATGTCCCGACATACAAAAATACGGGATATAACAAATATGGCACTACCATCCTGTCACAACAGCCCATAATAACAATGCCTCACAGGGCCACAACATAATAGCAATAGAGTTTGGCCACACACGACCCAAATGCATAAAAAGGAAAACATACATACCTCATGATCTTGATGTCTCATCTTGGATCTCTCCTGGGGGTTGGAATAAGTGCGGGTACTTGGATTTCATATTTTCTTCCGCTTCCCATGTCATTTCTTCTTATTGTTTCTTCCACAAAACCTTAATCGAGGCCACTTTTGTTTCTAAGCCTCGTACTTGCCTATCTAATATGGCAATGGGTACCTCTTCATAAGTCAACTTTTCTATCACTTGAACATCATTCCGGCACGATCTAGTAGGATCTCCAAGACATTTACGAAGCATCGAGACATGGGCGGGGTGAACTAACTCCAAATCAGGAGGTAGATCTAATTCGTAAGCCACTTTGCCTACCTTGCGCACAATTTCATAAGGCCCAATGTACCGAGGACTAAGCTTTCCCTTTTTGCCAAATTGCTACACCTCGAAAAAATTTCCGTTGATGCATAGTGAATAGACTAACGAAGAGCACAAAGTACACGGTGTTGCAATAAGTAAGGAATGACATTTGATGACCCTAAGTAAGATCTCAAAGACATTCGATGTTAGACTAGAAAGTTTGCCAAGAGAAGGCAAGGCATACGATAAGTATCGGAAGAGATTTACGAGTAACAAGTTAATGATGATTTAACGATGCTTTGAAGAAGAGTTATAACTTCCCTTAGATTGTTAATGAGGTGATAAACAAGTGTCAAGAAGGTTCCATAAGGATTGGGGATCAAACGAGTCGACGAGAACAAGTTCGGAATGACTAGGCATTATACGGCCAAACATACTGGCCGTATAAAACATACGGACCGTATGTTCAGCCGTATAATCAGCCAAGAATGACACCGCTCTCTGGACTAAATCTACGGCCAGACATACAGTCAGTATAATTTATACGGACCGTATGTTGGTCCGTAGAATATGGTCGGGACTGAATTGTGTTATTAATAAGGGATTCAAGTTTCATTTTATTTCATTTCTCTTTCACTTCACTTCTCTCTAGAACATCTCTCTACACTTCTCCCACAGGATTTCAAGAGATATTAGTGTTAAAATTCATCAAACCAAGTGAATCAAGTGTAAGAAACCCATTAAAGTTCATCCAATACAAGAAATCCAAGTGAAGGTGAAACTAGGGTTTTGCTCAAGTGAAGTGTTTGCACCCAAGGTTCATTCCTACACCATCTAAGGTAAGTTTTATGGTATTTCCTTGTTGTTTAAGGTATTTGAAAGTTGAAACACTTGGATTGTAGAAGGAAATAGAAAATGGGTCATGAATGTGAGAATAGTGTCACTTTTGAGTAAATGTTGGATTGAGTCATGATTCTTGATACATTATGATTATAATCATGTTATAAATGATATTGGGAACATGGGATAGACGTTGTATATGAATGAACGTAATCGTGTGTTATGACCATGAATATGGATGATTGGAAGTGAATTGAGAAGTAAGGGCAATGTAGGTGAATAAAGGCTATTGTTATGATGTTGTGAATGTTATTATTGATGTTTGGGAGTTGGTATATGATATGGAGGAAGTTGTATAAATAAAGGAGATGCTGTCCAATTTTCTCTAGCCCTAGTCATGTATGCTAAGCTATCGATTTTCTAATGTTAGTATAACTCTAATGAAGGTAGAAACGTGAGCATTGAAGGAGAACGTGCAAGAGATAGAATAGTTAAACAGAAAGGTATGTAAGGCTAACCCTTCTTTCATAAGGCATGGTTCTTTGGCCAAATATCTATTCTTCTATGAGCCTATGATATTCTCCAATGATTCTATCTCTAAAACGCTACCAAGCTCATGATCCCCGATATGTTACGATTGTACTAAGTTCCTCATATGATAAAAAATCCTCTAGGGATAGATGAAATGAACGACGATAGTAATGATGCTAACGATGCTTATGAACTTATATGTTTGTGTGCCTATATATGGCTATTAAGAAACCTCGAGTTTATATGGCCGGGTAGAATATAGTAAATATGTATATATATAATAATGCACGCGCACCACTGCAGTTGGGTACGGATAACCCCGAGCCTTGGTAGGGCCAGGTATGTATGACACTGAGCCTTGGTAGGGCCAGGAATGTGAAACACCAAACCTTCATGGTTGGGTATGCTATGAAAATGCTATGTATATGCAATGTATATGATATGTATATGATATGAATATGAGTATGAATGGGAATATGACTACGAACACGAAAATGGATATGAAATGTTGTTATATCTCGTATTTTATGCGTTCGGATAAGTCGGGATAATTGCGAGAAGTTAAGGGTTAGACCATTTTCCAAGATTATTTTTATGCAGAGGTCGTTGGCGAATATTAATTATGAACATTATTGGTATGGAAATATTGAGAAAGGCCAAGGGTAAAAAGAGAAATTTTGCAAAATGGCCAATGGAAATAATGTGAAAGGCTAGGGGCAAAATGGTAATTTCACACAGGTTCAAGAAAATTCTTGAAATTCCATGTGGGCCGTGTGGTGTGCCATATTTTGATTAATGAGGGATAATTGTAAGTCATAAAAAAATGCATGGACCAAAGCTTCCATAGGAAGACATTTAGTCTTCTTTGTTGAACTTGAGAAATTTCAAGAAAATAGAAGAAAATTCTAGAGAAGGAAGAAGGGGGACATGTGAATATACTTGAGGGGCCTAAACATAAGTAAGTAAAAGTGGGGGAAGATATATATATATTTGAAGTCATCTTTTAATACAACAAAATTGGAGAAAGAAAGAAAACAAAGAAGAGAGGGAGAAATTAAAGGCCATTCGGCCAAGGGCTCCAAAAATTGAGTCCATGAAATTGGTCAAGAAAAATTATTTTCTTGTAGTATTCCTACTCATTCAAGGGTCCTCTACAACGTGGTATAGTTGTTTCGGAGGATAGACCGCTTGTTTTGTCGATTTAACACTTTGGACAAGTGAAGAAGATAAGAAGAAAAAGGTAAGATTTCACTCCTTTTGTCTTGGAAGAAATATATATAGGTGATGAGGAATGTGGAAAGGAATGTAGAGTATGAAAATTTTGTGTTATGGATAAATATATGCATGGCCGAAAATGGTATGCATGGAAAGGAATGATTAAAATTTTATTTGCTATAGTAATTGTGTTGTTGAAGCCTTGTGATGGAAATGGAAGGAAATGGTTCAAGTTGGTATGAAAAATTGTTGAAAATGATTATAGGAAATTATGTGATTTCAATGTAGTTTTTATGTAATTATGGAAGTAAAGTCTAAATGTGAATTATTATGTTAGTTGGTGAATTTGGAGGGATGTAAGTACGTATTAGCATGAAAGGTTGGTTGTTAAGTTGTTATGGGAAGTTTGTGATTTTATGGTAGATTTATGTAATTGTGAAAATGAAAGTGTTAAGGTGCAAATTATGATTATTGTTAATGAAATTGGAAGATGAAAATGTGTTATGAATACTTATGTTGAAAATTAGAAGTTTCGGATGAATTATGGTTTTGGTGGAATTTTTGTATATATTGTAAATATTTTGTAGAATGAGATGAAATGCTTCGAATTTTATTGGAATGATCTTGATTAGTAAATGGATATGAAAACATTGATATTAGTTTGGAAGTGCGAAGTTAGATTGGAAGTTGTCGCACTATGTTGGGAAGAAGACTATTTATGCTAGAATGTGTTTTGTAGCGATTGTTGATGCCATTGGTATTGTTGTTGGTATGGTTGTTGATATTTTGGCCGAGTTAGAATCTCGGGGATGCTATGTGTATAGGGGAAATGCTGCCGAAATTTCGGTAGACAAACATGAATTTAAGTTAAACTCTTGGAAGCTATAACTTACAATTGGTAAACATGACCATTTGTAGATTTTGGAGAAAACGGGATTCGAATTTGGAGAAGCTTAAGAAGCGAAAAAGGTATGTAAGGCTTACCCTTTATTTCTTTGGCATGTCCTAGATGTAATAAGCTTGAATACGTACTTCGGGGACCACTCCAATTCTAGAAGTCCGAGGTTGAATTTAGCTACTATTCATTCAATAGAATTGAACTAGCTAATTTACGCTTTATTGAAAGAAATGTCCAAACGTCCGTAACTTTTGAAAACGAAAGTGGAATGCCTTGAAATCTTCGAGGATAGCCTAATGAGATATAATGACCATGTTTTTATGTTCGTTATCCGGCTTGACCCGAGGTGGGCCCACAATCCCCGAGACCTAAGTGTACTGTTCTATTTGCCTTATGTCCGTAAGATAACTAAGGAAACCTTTGACTTTCGTTTCGAATTTAATATAAGTATCTGGTAACTCAGATATGAGAATTTTGGTTTGACTATCCGGATACAAGCACTCCGACATGAATGATCTGATATGAATATTTTGATATAAGCACTCTGATGTAAATATTCTGAAATAGAAATTCCGATATAAGTATTTGGATATAAGTGTTGTGACATAAGCATTTGATATAAGTATTTTGATATGAACGTTCTCTGTAAGCTTTAATGTTCTTCATACACGATTCTGGATCGCTTGAAAAGTCCGAAGAGGTCTCTGCGCTTCAAATGTCCATAACTTTCTGATGCTAATCCGGAAGGACCGGAACTTATACGGATCTTCATATGTTGGTAAGTGTACGTATTCATCGAGTGTGGATTTATGTGCATATGGTTTCTCACGACTCGCTCGTGCATAGCTTAATGTATCTTTCACCGAGTCCGGCCGGGGCATGTTATGTTCTCGTGCGTACTTTACGGTATGATTCGATTCACTGAGTCCCGGGCCAGGACATGATCTCGTGCGTACTCTCTGCATTATTCACCGAGTCCCTCGTACTTGCGGGCCGGGACACGTTATGTGTATGTTTATGATGATACGGGGATGGCGGCCAGGATGGCATTTGATATTATCCACCGAGACCCGCGAAGAGAGGGGCGGGACACGTTATGTATATTTGGTACGGAGTTCGATGCGCATGATTCTACATTACCGAGTCCCTTAACAAAGGGCCGGGACACGTTATTTGCATATATGCCATATGATTCTGTTATACATGATCCTATTCACCGAGTCCCTCATCAGAGGGCCGGGACACGTTATCTCGCATATGTGATCTATGATTTTGACATGCATTTTACGTACCTCGATTCGATCATGATTCGTATGTCGACTACGATTATGAATCGTCCGGTACACTCCGTACATCCGACTACGATTACGGATACCGTTCGATATAGCTACGTACGTGCCCCGCGCGTATGATATAAGACGTCGTACGAGCATTCGCACGTTCGTATTACGTCGGTATAAGAAGTCCTCTGAGCATTCTGCGCGTACGGTATTCCGTCCGATGCATAATCTTATCTGAATAATCTGTACGATCTGTACTCCGTCTGGCCTGTGACATCTCCGATGCGCTCTGTATTTTCTGCACCTCTTCGGACACGCGGTCTGTGATGGTGAAATAAGCATTTTGGTACTCTGGTTGTTGACCTACTTACTTTCTGTGCCCTTTTCTGGCATATGAGACATATACGTATGGATTGTGTACGAAAGGTAAGTGTACGCTATTCGAGTAACGTATGTACACGATAGTTAAATACATTTCGGTTATAGTTCTGTTTCTCTGTATTGCATGCCTTGCATACTCAGTACATAGTCCGTACTGACCCCCTATCTCCGGGGGCTGCGTTTCATGCCGCGTGGTACTCCCGGATATTTTGAAGTTATTATACAAGATGTCCCGGCGGAGATGGCAAGCTCCATTTTCCGGAGTGCCGCCGAGTCGAGTTTGTCCGTTATGATTTCGGATCCGTGTTAGAGACTTTGCGGACGAGCGTCGTGGGTATGATATGTCGGTCTGTCGGCTCGCTCCACCGACATGTCGCTTTGTGTTATGTAGTAAATTTTGTGTAATTACAGATTTTGTCAAATTTATAAGCTTCTTTATGTACCTCATGATTATTCAGTTTAGAAATTTGGAAAAAATTTATGTGCGTATTAGGAGTCTGTGGGTTCGCTCGGCTCCGGATGTGGGGTCGGGTGCCCATCACACCCTAGTAAGGTTGGGGTGTGACAAAGTGGTATCAGAGCGAGGTCTGTCCGTGGGGTTGTCTGCAAAGTCGTGTCCGGTAGAGTCCTGTTTATGATGTGAAGCGCGCCACATTTATAAACAGGAGGCTACGGGGCATCTAGGAATTGTTGACCTTCTTTCTGTCATAGATCGTGCGATAGAGCCAAGTCATAGGAGCATGAAATAAGAAATTCCATTTGTAAGCCTTACATACGACGGAAGGAGGTAAGTATGGATATATTTGACCAGATACTCAAGACCGGCAGTTCCGGATGGCAAGAATGTGATATGAAGTTATATACTCTGTAAGGTATTGATGGCATTCGCGGTGTACAGATTTAGGATAATAAGAATTTGAGAAGGTGATATGGAAGATTGAAAAGGGCAAAACGGTAATTGCACAAGAAAGGACGTGTTACGAAAATGCCTCAGAATCTGTGAAACTTTGACTGGCTCCAGATTATGTAATAAAGGCCATATGAAAAAGCGTACGTGATTATAGCAGCATTAAGGCACTGAATTCCATCAAAGATCCGAGGTTAAGCGTGCTCAGGTGGGAGCAATTTCAGGATGGGTGACCCCCCTGGCAAGGAAGCAAGAAATTCCAAAGATTAGTCCGTAAAAGACAAATGAAAAACCAGAATGGCCTAAGTGAAATTAGAATATACGAGATGGTTGGATACCATAAAAGGCCACGTAGTATGCGGCAGGCCAGACTAGAGAAGAGACAGAAAGTACGTCACGACTCCGGAATTTGGATAGGCTTGAATAGCGTCTGGAAGTATTTTGTGGGATAGTTGATACTAATTATATGTGTATACGTATATGCACATGTATGATATCTCACATGCGAGGGTGTCGACGGAAAATGAAAGGAAAACTTATGATAGGAAATTTTGCAATGTTGTACACGGAGTTGAAAAGAAGAACCGTTGGCATATAAGGAGCCCCTTAAAGGGGGGGAGACCATATTATATTAGACCAAAAAGGGGATTACCATATTCTTAAGTATCAAAAAGGAAACCTATGACATAAAATGAGGATTCGTGTAAAGGCTAAGGAGAATAAGGTAAAGGATAAGGAATAAACATAAAAGGAAGGGCAACTACAAAGGAACCCCCCTCCCGAAGTGCTACAAGGCTCCATAAGGTCAGTTGAACATTCGAGGACGAATGTTCTAAAGGGGGGGAGGATGTTATATCTCGTATTTTATGCGTTCGGATAAGTCGGGATAATTGCGAGAAGTTAAGGGTTAGACCATTTTCCAAGATTATTTTTGTGCAGAGGTCGTTGGCGAATATTAATTATGAACATTATTGGTATGGAAATATTGAGAAAGGCCAAGGGTAAAAAGAGAAATTTTGCAAAATGGCCAATGGAAATAATGTGAAAGGCTAGGGGCAAAATGGTAATTTCACACAGGTTCAAGAAAATTCTTGAAATGCCATGTGGGCCGTGTGGTGTGCCATATTTTGATTAATGAGGGCTAATTGTAAGTCATAAAAAAATGCATGGACCAAAGCTTCCATAGGAAGACATTTAGTCTTCTTTGTTGAACTTGAGAAATTTCAAGAAAATAGAAGAAAATTCTAGAGAAGGAAGAAGGGGGACATGTGAATATACTTGAGGGGCCTAAACATAAATAAGTAAAAGTGGGGGAAGATATATATATATATTTGAAGTCATCTTTTAATACAACAAAATTGGAGAAAGAAAGAAAACAAAGAAGAGAGGGAGAAATTAAAGGCCATTCGGCCAAGGGCTCCAAAAATTGAGTCCATGAAATTGGTCAAGAAAAATTATTTTCTTGTAGTATTCCTACTCATTCAAGGGTCCTCTACAACGTGGTATAGTTGTTTCGGAGGATAGACCGCTTGTTTTGTCGATTTAACACTTTGGACAAGTGAAGAAGATAAGAAGAAAAAGGTAAGATTTCACTCCTTTTGTCTTGGAAGAAATATCTATAGGTGATGAGGAATGTGGAAAGGAATGTAGAGTATGAAAATTTTGTGTTATGGATAAATATATGCATGGCCGAAAATGGTATGCATGGAAAGGAATGATTAAAATTTTATTTGCTATAGTAATTGTGTTGTTGAAGCCTTGTGATGGAAATGGAAGGAAATGGTTCAAGTTGGTATGAAAAATTGTTGAAAATGATTATAGGAAATTATGTGATTTCAATGTAGTTTTTATGTAATTATGGAAGTAAAGTCTAAATGTGAATTATTATGTTAGTTGGTGAATTTGGAGGGATGTAAGTACGTATTAGCATGAAAGGTTGGTTGTTAAGTTGTTATGGGAAGTTTTGTGATTTTATGGTAGATTTATGTAATTGTGAAAATGAAAGTGTTAAGGTGCAAATTATGATTATTGTTAATGAAATTGGAAGATGAAAATGTGTTATGAATACTTATGTTGAAAATTAGAAGTTTCGGATGAATTATGGTTTTGGTGGAATTTTTGTATATATTGTAAATATTTTGTAGAATGAGATGAAATGCTTCCGAATTTTATTGGAATGATCTTGATTAGTAAATGGATATGAAAACATTGATATTAGTTTGGAAGTGCGAAGTTAGATTGGAAGTTGTCGCACTATGTTGGGAAGAAGACTATTTATGCTAGAATGTGTTTTGTAGCGATTGTTGATGCCATTGGTATTGTTGTTGGTATGGTTGTTGATATTTTGGCCGAGTTAGAATCTCGGGGATGCTATGTGTATAGGGGAAATGCTGCCGAAATTTCGGTAGACAAACATGAATTTAAGTTAAACTCTTGGAAGCTATAACTTACAATTGGTAAACATGACCATTTGTAGATCTTGGAGAAAACGGGATTCGAATTTGGAGAAGCTTAAGAAGCGGAAAAGGTATGTAAGGCTTACCCTTTCTTTCTTTGGCATGTCCTAGATGTAATAAGCTTGAATACGTACTTCGGGGACCACTCCAATTCTAGAAGTCCGAGGTTGAATTTAGCTACTATTCATTCAATAGAATTGAACTAGCTAATTTACGCTTTATTGAAAGAAATGTCCAAACGTCCGTAACTTTTGAAAACGAAATTGGAATGCCTTGAAATCTTCGAGGATAGCCTAATGAGATATAATGACCATGTTTTTATGTTCGTTATCTGACTTGACCCAAGGTGGGCCCACAATCCCCGAGACCTAATTGTACTGTTCTATTTGCCTTATGTCCGTAAGATAACTAAGGAAACCTTTGACTTTCGTTCCGAATTTAATATAAGTATCTGGTAACTCAGATATGAGCATTTTGGTTTGACTATCCGGATACAAGCACTCCGACATGAATGATCTGATATGAATATTTTGATATAAGCACTCTGATGTAAATATTCTGAAATAGAAATTCCGATATAAGTATTTGGATATAAGTGTTGTGACATAAGCATTTGATATAAGTATTTTGATATGAACGTTCTCTGTAAGCTTTAATGTTCTTCATACACGATTCTGGATCGCTTGAAAAGTCCGAAGAGGTCTCTGCGCTTCAAATGTCCATAACTTTCTGATGCTAATCCGGAAGGACCCGGAACTTGCTTCTGGATCTTCATATGTTGGTAAGTGTACGTATTCATCGAGTGTGGATTTATGTGCATATGGTTTCTCACGACTCTGCTCGTGCATAGCTTAATGTATCTTTCACTGAGTCCCGGGCCAGGGCATGTTATGTTCTCGTGCGTACTTTACGGTATGATTCCCGATTCACTGAGTCCCGGGCCAGGACATGATCTCGTGCGTACTTCTCTGCATTATTCACCGAGTCCCTCATACTTGCGGGCCGGGACACGTTATCTGTATGTTTATGATGATACGGGGATGGCGGCCAGGATGGCATTTGATATTATCCACCGAGACCCGCAAAGAGAGGGCGGGACACGTTATGTATATTTGGTACAGGATTCTGATCTGCATGATTCTACATTACCGAGTCCCTTAACAAAGGGCCGGGACACGTTATTTGCATATATGCCATATGATTCTGTTATACATGATCCTATTCACCGAGTCCCTCATCAGAGGGCCGGGACACGTTATCTGCATATGTGATCTATGATTTTGACATGCATTTTCTGTACCTCTGATTCTGATCATGATTCTGTATGTCTGACTCTGATTATGAATCTGTCCGGTACACTTCTGTACATCTGACTCTGATTACGGATCTGTTCGATATAGCTCTGTACGTCTGCGTATGATATAAGACGTCGTCTGAGCATTCTGTACGTTCTGTATTCTGTCCGGTATAAGAAGTCCTCTGAGCATTCTGCGCGTACGGTATTCCGTCCGATGCATAATCTTATCTGAATAATCTGTACGATCTGTACTCCGTCTGGCGTGTGACATCTCCGATGCGCTCTGTATTTTCTGCACCTCTTCGGACACGCGGTCTGTGATGGTGAAATAAGCATTTTGGTACTCTGGTTGTTGACCTACTTACTTTCTGTGCCCTTTTCTGGCATATGAGACATATACGTATGGATTGTGTCTGAAAGGTAAGTGTCTGCTATTCTGAGTAACGTATGTACCTGATAGTTCTGTCTGTTTCAGTTATAGTTCTGTTTCTCTGTATTGCATGCCTTGCATACTCGCACATAGTCATCGACCCCTATCTCCGGGGCCGCGTTTCATGCCGCGCGGGTACTCCCGATGAGCTGGGTTATTATAGAAGATGTCCCAGCGGAGATGGCAAGCTCCATTTTCCCGGAGTGCCGCCGAGTCAGAGTTTGTCTGTTATGATTTCTGGATCTGTGTTAGAGACTTTGCAGACAGCGTCGTGGGTATGATATGTCAGTCTGTCAGCGGCTCCATCAGCCGACATGTCGCTTTGTGTTATGTAGTAAATTTTGTATAATTACAGATTTTGTCAAATTTATAAGCTTCTTTATGTACCTCATGATTATTCAGTTTAGAAATTTGGAAAAAATTTATGTGCGTATTAGGAGTCTGTGGGTTCGCTCGGCTCCGGATGTGGGGTCGGGTGCCCATTACACCCTAGTAAGGTTGGGGTGTGACAAATGTAAACGAGTACGGATACGTATACGGATACGGATATGGATGTATGTGTCACACCCTAATCTTGATCGTGTGTGATGGCACCCGACCCCGTAACCGAAGCCGAGCGAACCCGCCGACCATTACTACGCATCGAATTTTTTTTTTCTTTTGAACCTTTAAAGCAAACATATTTAATAGGATTACTCATACACAATAAAACTCTTTCGTTGCTTTTAAATCAAATAAAATATATGCGTACAAAGCTCGTATCAATATACAAACCGGCTCCCATAACTCACGACTGTCTCTCGCAAAGTCTCTAACTACGGACAAGACATCATAGCATAGCACGCTGACTCGGCGACACTCCGCAGCAATTGGAGCTTGCCAACTTTGTCGAAACATCTTTTATGTTGTCGTTATCAAATCTGGGAGTACCTGCGCGGCATGAACGCAGCCCCCAAAGAAGAGGGGTCAGTACGAATAGTGTACCGAGTATGTAAGACATGAACAGTAACAACATAGTAAGAACTGTAGAGCACATCATGTAAGGAGAGTATACTGTACATCTGAGGCGTATCACGTGTAGAACTGTGACTCGTGCATGAGTAATAACCGTACGGGAACATAGACCATGTCATAGAATAGGAGAGTGACCACGTACATATAAGTGCCCTTGGGCAAGTACCGTGTTTTCTTAGCTTTCCTTATATATATATATATATATACATATAAAAATAGAATATATCATATTGCCGGCGTCGGCGGCCCGATCCATTTAACCATAAATATGCACATCCCGCATCCGGGCATCCCGCGTCCGGACGATATCATGTGCCATACTCCAACCGATCGGTGGATATGCGTATATAACGCCGCCCTTATCTCCATTTTCCCGTAAATATATCGGCGTCTATAGCGCCCCCCGGCTCTTTCATCATATACATATACTCATATCATATACATATATTAGCGTCTATAGCGCTCTCGATTCTTTTTGTCATGTACCTACTTATATCATATATATTTACCGGCGTCTATAGCGCCCGATTCTCGCTTTTACCACATACATATACTTATATCATGTATATTTATCGTTTATATAGCGCTCTGATTCTGCTATCATATATATATATATATACGTATGTCGGGTACACACATCAATCGGGGTCACAAGGCATAATTCCATGTATTTAGAATCCTTAGAATAGTCATTACCTATAATAGACTTGGGATATCCAGAAATAGTTTAACATTTTCATATTTTCATTTTTATAACGGTAACATATCGTCAACATATCTATCGTAGGCATTTTCTCATTTTCGACTCCATCGTTGTCATCACCAGATCATATTTATATTAGGGTAGCGTTGTACCTATCGTTTGATAATCGGGGCAAGGATCAGGAGTTTCCTTAGAATTCCACTCCAAAACAAGCCAAATGAAACAATAGGGAAAGTCCGGGAACAATGGGCCCGCCTCGGGTCAAATGAGGCGGCGCACACAATTTACGCGTAATACGTTTCGTGACATTACTTATGAGAGTTTTAAAGTAATCGGGCCTCCTTTATGCAAGTTCTAGAGGTCTAAGAAGTTTTCCAACATTTCGCACCATTTCTAGTTCAATTCTACTGAATGAATAGTAGCGAATTTCAATCTTAGATTTCGAGAAAAGGAATGGTCCCCGAGGCCCGTATCCAACTTAGTATGTCTAAGACATGCCATAGAAAGAAGGGTGAAGCCTTACATACCTTTTCCGCTTCTTATGCGACTCCAAATTCACGTTCCAAATCGCTCAAAATCTATAAATTGGTCATGTTTACCCAAAACTTGATTAGAGCCTTTAAAAGTTGGTTCTTGAAAGTAACACTTTGTCTTGCCGAAATTTCTGCAAAGCATTTCCCCTGCAAATATACCATGCCACCAAGTTTAACTTGGCCGATTTCGATCAACAACAACCCCGGGAATACAACCCGGCCAAACTAACAACATTCAATTCACATAATCTTCCAACAATTCAATTAACATTTTTCCTTATTCGAAACCTTCCAATTTAACAACAACCATACATTTCATCATTATTCATGTATACTAACTTCAACAACAACATTTCATCTTCATTACATAACTTACAACGATAACACCAAAAATGTCAAATAACATCGATTTACCATTACTTACCAAATTCCATACCATTCGGCCACAACAAGAATACATAAATTTTCATGGATTTCCATTCTTTTCTATACATTACAACAACCATCAATATACCACATACTCTTATTTTCATCACCTTCACACCTCACATACACACACGGCCTACACCCATTTTCCACAACTACAACTAAAATCATCAAGCTTCCATTATCCATATAGAACTCACAACAACAATAACCAAAACACCTAGATAAATAATTGAATCATAGTCTCCACACATGCACACACATATTCGGCCATGCATATATATAGCCATCATGCAAACTTCCGTATTCTCATGAATTTTATCCGTCGCTACATACTACAATGTAAACGAACCCTCATAACATATAAAAAGGAATAAAATCTTACCTTTATTCTTCCACTTCCCCACTTGGTTAAGGTCCATGAATTGTCCATATAAGTGTTTTGCTTACTCCAACAACTTCTCCATGTTAAAGAGTACCTTCCAATTAGTAGGAATACATGAAGGAATAAATTTTTGGAACAAAATTCCCATGGCCCTATTTTTCTTCACCATGGCCGAACCCCTCTTCTTTCCCTTCTATATTTTTTTTTTTTGTGTTCTTTCTTTCTCTCTTAAAAGATGAACATATATATATATATATACACATCCTCCACCACTTTTCATATTTGCACTTAAGTCCCTCAAGTATGGCCTTATATCCTCTTTCTCCCTTTCTAGACTTTTCTTCTTTTTTCTTGATTTTTCTTTTCCTTTCTTGAATTTCCTAAAGTGGTCAAAGATGACCACTTATCTTCCCAAACAAGCTTTGGCCCTTCAAGGATTTCTTCCTTTTTTTTTTTAAAAAAAACCTTGTGAAATTACCATTTTACCCTCGACTTCTCTCAATATTACCATTTTGTCCCTAACCTTCCACATTATTTCCACGGCCCATTTTACGAATTTCTCTTCTTGCCCTTAACCTTTCTCAATATTTCCACAATACCAATATTCATAAATAATATTTCTACCAACTCTCGGCATTAAAATTATTTGTAACGTAGTCTTATCCTTAATTTCTCACCATTGTTCGCTATGTCCGACGTACGAAATGCGGGCTATAACCGCATGTACACGGATACGCAATAGAAATGGAATGTCCCTATGAAAAGAAAGTAAGTGTTATGACGATGCTACTATTATCTCCCATCCTATGCTACTTCATATGTTGTCTATTATGCTTTCATATTGATGTTGATCATGCTTTATACTCAAGGACATTCTCCGCATCAGACGTTTTTTTATGTGGACGTTTGCGTCATGCTGGGCAGTGGTTTGGGGAGATGTGCTTGATTCATATCTTCATTACTCAAAGACTGTTATTAACATGAGCTCCATTTCATCTTGAGCTACAACTTTTGGTACTGATTCTTTTGTGTACATATTTATGGGCACGGCGGGATCCTGTCCCACCTATATTGTTATACCCCGTACTTTGTACGTCGGAATATTTTAAGTTGTTTGCGACGAGTTAAAGACAAGGCTATTTTTCCAACTTTGTTTCAAGATATAAGTTGTTTATGAATTTTGTTGGATGGAAATATCAAGGAATTTGGGGTTAAAAGTGAATTATGAAAAGTTAGACATTTTATGAAACATGGGACCAAAAGTGAATTATTGGGAAGTTGGACATTCCATGCAAACTTGGGGCCAAAAAGTTAATTCCATGAAGTTGGCCAATCCATGAAATTATGAAGCCATGTGGCCGGCCATGTGGTTATGTGGGCCATGGCCACATGGTTGGCTAGTATGTGAAATAAAAGATGACAAGGTCATCTTATTTCATCACCTCACCTCTAGAATTTTCAAGAAAAATGGGAGAGCCAACACAAGGAGGTGTTCTACCATGGCAAGAGAAAAAGAAAGATCAAAAATCTTTACCCCAAAATAATTCCTCCTAGTTTTCTTACCAATTGAAGGGTGCTCTCTTTAACGTGGGATAGTCGTTAGAACAAGCAAGTTCTTATTCTTGCAAGAAAAGTCAAGTTCGCCGAGTGGTGAAGTACATGAGAAGGTGAGATTCAATCTTATTTTTCTTATGTTGTGAATGGTTTGCATGTGTTGTGAAGTATGGAAATGAATGAAAATTATGGAAATATGGATGTTAAAGTTGAGTTGTGAAAGTCAAGGTGGGCCGTGTGTTGTGTGTGTTGGTGATGCAGTAGTGATTTAATTGTATACAACATGTTTGTGTGTTATTGTAATGTGGTAGAAAGTGAATGAAACTTATGGAATGGTGTAGGTTGAGGAGTGGCCGTGTAGGGGCTGTTTGGTATGTAAGAAATGAGTTGACGTTACCTAGTATTTTGGTTGTCGCCGTTATGAATTTTATGACGAGGAAAAAGGTTTAATGGTTCAAGATTAGAATTGTTGTGCGGCTGTTTGGCTAGCCAATGTGAATAAAAAAATATGCCTCCTTATATTTATGGTAATAATGTTATTAAATGCGCGAATTGTTGGTGTCGTTGATTAAATTGGAAGAAGAAAATGTGTTAGTGTTGTTCATGTTTGGAAGTGATTTCGGTAAGTCACTGAGCTTTGTTGGGGTTGTTTAAAATATCGTATGAATCGTTTAAAGCATTCTCGAATATTGTCTAAATGGGTTCGGATTAGTAATTGAACGTATGGATGGTTATGTTGATTTGAATGCAAGCGGCTCTAATTGAAAATAATGAAATGTTGAGTATGTGAGAGAGTTATTAATGTTAAAGTGCATTTGAGATTGATTATTGATATTGTTATTATGTTTGTTGGTATTGTTGTTGTTTGCCCCAGGTTGTCTTGGGGATATTTG
>NW_026714838.1:0-21610 GCF_029784015.1 Lycium ferocissimum | reverse complement strand
CTCAATTCAACCACAACAACCCAACAACAATATACATGAATTATACATTCAAATCTTCATACAACACAAGAAAAATGATCATTCTTACCTTGTAACTTGTCCTTCAAACTTGGCCGGATCTTCAACTCTATGGAATGCTACACCTCCTTGTCTCTACCCAACAACTACCACACGTCCTTATACACTTGATGAGGAATTTATCTACTTGGAAAAATTGATTTTTTGGATCAAAATGGAGGGGTGTTCTCGACCGCCTTGTAGCCGAGCCTCTCTCTCTATCACTATACTTTTCCAACTTTGAATTGTTGAAATGAAATTCTAGTTAGGCTAATCAGCAATTCCCTTTATATATGCAGTCCATAAAGGGACATGTGTCCCACCCAAGTTCTTAGCCAATAAGAGTTGGCCAAATCACAAGTGGGACCCACACGGCCACTTAGGCTCACTAATGATGTAATTAAGTTCTTAATCTCACTTAGTCATCCAATCTTGGTCAATTAATCCTTATTCTCCAATAATGTTCTTATACCAAACGAAATTCATAGGCTATTTGATGCATCGAAACGAAATCGGAGATGAAAACCGCTTCTACCGGAACCCAAAACCGCTTTGTCTTTAACTTGTCGCACTTAGCTTTATAATGTCCCTATTTAAAGATACGGGACATAACACATGTGGCTGGCCAGGCCATATAATACGTGATTGCCCCTCGATTGGCGGTAGGGGTAGGGTCTAGCCTTCAGGATCGGCAGCTGGGTGTTCATCATCTATACGCCCGATGGGGTAATGTTTACAGGCGCCAGTCAGCCATGGTAGAGGTAGACGGATAGCTCTCAGTTCTAGTGGTCCTTAGCACCATATTTATGCTTTGGCTGGACGGCAGGATCTTGAGTTTTCCCTTGATGTCGTCACAGGTATATTGTCGGCACTTTCTGATGATGTATATGCATTAATAGTGTTATATCCCGCGTTTTCAGAGTATGAGTTTGACATGTACCTCATCGTAGTAATGGGATGTTTTGAAAGGCACAAGTCATGCAGAGTACGTAACAATGAAGAAAAAGCGTGAATTACGATCTCGTAAGTCGTAATCGGGAAAGAATATTTTGAAACACGGGAACATGGCCGTTATTAGTGTAATAAGTGATAAATATCATGTATGGAGAATTTCGGAATATTTCGGGATTGAGCAAATTGAAGAAAATAAGTTTGACGAAAATTTGAGAAACGCGGGACGGATTTTAGTCAACTTTGGAGGCGCATCTCTCATAGTATATGTGGAGTTTTAAGGTATTTCAAAATCCTAAAATAAAGTTCGTCGAGTCTAGTTTGTAATGCAACAAACCGTTCATTGATAGGACATCAAAGTAGAGAATTATAGACGTTACAAACTGAACTGTCGACGCAGAACAAAGGCATTCACAACGTAGCATCGTTTACAAGATCGTACATTATCAGTACTACGTAAAACCGACTTCAAAAAAAGATTTCCGTTTTAAGGGACAAACCTCTTTTTTTAGCACAAAAAAAAGTTCCAAAATTTCGAAAATTCAGCCTCTCCCTTCCTTTCTACATAAAAATTGAGGAATTTTATGGCTAAATTGAAGGAAAAAAGATGGATCGATCACAATGTCTATGGCAACCCATGGTCATGGCTGTTTTCATTTGAAGAGGTTACATGTTGGCTTTAAGAGCTTGTTCTAAAGGTAAGATTCCATTCCCTTTTCCATGTTTTGGAAATGATTAATGTGTGTTGTAATTGGTGGATGTGGAATTGAATGCAAAATTGTGTGGTTGATGTTGAAGCTTGTTTGGACCGTGGGGCGGGGGGGAGCCGTTTTAAGCTAGAAGTGAGAAAAATTTTAATTAGTGTTGTTGTTGTTGTTGTCATGAATCAAATGGTGAAAGTAAAGGAATTTGATGATTTAGAGATGAAGTTACATCCGTTTAGTTTGGTCGTTCTTGTTGAATTGAGGGATTAAGGATTTAGATAATGTGTTATGTTGTTGATCTCGTGTAATTGGATGGACTAATGTCATTAAAACTTGTGTTGTGTTGATTGAAAGACGGGCTGTTTTAGAAGTTCTAATGGAATCAAATATAGTTTCATGGATTTATGGAAGATAATGTTGTCAATGTGTGAATTGTTGGTATGGTTGATGAAATTTGAAAGGAAGAAATGTGTTGTTGATTATTTTCTTGAACTTAGCGGATTTCGGGTGAAGTAGTATATTATTGGATTGCTTTGAATATTATACGGATTGTTTGAATGTTAACTTGAATCTTGTTTAAATAGTTTGGATTAGTACTTGAACGTATGAATATTGATGTTGGTTTGATGTATGCGTTGATTTGAATGAAAATGGAATATCATCGAATGTATAGAAAGGAGTTACCAATGTTAGAATGCGTTTTGAATTCATTATTGATGTTGTTAGAATGGTTGTTGGTGTTGTTGTTGGTAATATTGGCCGAGTTGAATTCTCTCGGGTTGTTGAACTTATGGAAATGCCGCCCAAATTTTCGTAGATAAAGTGATGGCTTGGAATCGATCCTTCGATGCTTATGACTAATGGTTGATGCCTAATGACGTTATTGTAGATTTTGAGAAGCCGAGGCTTAAGTTCGAATAGCCTAGGAAGCGACGAGGTATGTAAAGCTTACCTTTCTTTCTTTTGGCATGTCTTAGACGGGATTAAGGTATGACATGATTTGTGCTCTCAAGTTACTCCATTCTCGAAGTTCCGAACATGACTATGATTCTTATGCTTCTTGATATTCGTATTTGTAATGTAGTCGAATTATGGTTCTTATGTTTTGATATGTCTAAATTCAAAAAGTTGCATAAAAGTTTGTTTTCAAAAGAATTTTGTTCTTAAAAGAGTTTTTGTAACTACGAACGTCCGTAACTTTCATAGACAAAATCGATGGCTTCGATATGCTCGTAAATGATTTCATAACGTATAATGACTATGACTTTCATAGGCGGGCCCGGATTGGGTTGACGTCCGGGTCCCGCGACTTTCCGTTGTATAGTTTTGACGACCTATTTTTGAAAAAGCTTAGTATGACTATCTTTCCGACCCCCGAGTATGATTACTTATTTATCTGTCGGGTTTGAAATGAGGATTTTATGCACATGATTTTGATACGTAACTATGATTTCTGAGGTTCGGTTTGGTATGTTGTGTGATATTGACCGCTGGATTCTTGGCCGCGGTATGTGTGATATTGACCGCTGGATTCTCGTCGCGGTATGTGTGATATTGACCGGATTCTTGACGCGGTATGCGTGATATTGACCGCTGGATTCTTGGCCGCGGTATGTGTGATATTGACCTCTGGATTCTCGGCCGCGGTATGTGTGATATTGACCGCTGGATTCTTGACCGCGGTATGTGTGATATTGACCGTGATATCGGTCGCGGTATGGATTCTTGACCGTGGTATGTGTATGTGTGAGATTTGTATGCATATGGCTACTTACGATTCTCGCTCGTGCGTTACTTCGTCGTTACATCTTTTTTACGAATCCCGGCCGGTTGTTATCGTGCGCACTATTATGAAGTATGATGTGTTTTCGAAGTATGATGTGATACAAAGTATGATGTATCCGTACGCCGAGCCCCTCTTGGCCGGCACCGTGTATATATGTTATGATGTGTGACGGAGATGTTCGGAGATATAAAACCTTCGAAGTATGATGTGTTGTGGCGTCCAGACGGAGCGGCGACCACGTTCGTGTCCGCCGGTCCCATTACGGACCGTATGTGGTATGTGATATGATAATATGATGACATGATGATATGTGATATGATATGTGATAATATGACGATATGATTATTATATTATATGGATGGCCGTACGTTCCTCGCATTATCGTATTATTTCGGATCGGGTCGTACGTTCCTCATTCTTAATGTCGGCCTCATATGATGTGTTTGATTTTTCGTATGTATGAGACGTAAATGTTTTTCAAAAGAAAGCTAAGCATTTTGGCATTCGATTATCATATTTGTCTTTTGTACCTCTTATGTATGATTCGCATGTCAAATGTAAGTACTTTGGTATTCGGATTATTATGCTCACTTTCGTACTCCCTACTTCGGTTATGATCTCGTTTTACTCGTATGCTATGCTTTACATGCTGTTGATACATATTCCGTACCGACCCCTTTCTTCGGGGGGCGTTTCATGCCGCGCAGTGTACGACAGATGAGTAGAAGATGTTAGTAGAAGATGTACCGATGGATTGCGAGCTCCATTTTCTCCTGAGAGCGCCTAGTCGAGCATTTATGTTATGAGAGTCTCGTTTATGTTAGAGACTTTGCAGCTGTCGTCGTGTATGAGATGTCCGTTTGTAAGCTTTTACTATGTAAGCCGATGTATCATTATGCGTTGTGTTATGAATTTCGTGTTTACGCATTTGTTATGGTTACGGGTTTTTATTTAATTTGTAAAAGAGAAAGGCATGTATGTTTTTCTCCGAAAAATTTTCATTATGTGCTTATGTTATGCTTTGCGGAGCCGGTATGGCTATGGTATTACGAGAGTCGGGTTCGGGCTTCCGCTTCCAAGTAAGGGTCGGGTGCCCATCATGCCCTATCGAAAATTAGGGTGTGACAAATAGAATCGGGCTCCACTCTATCATATGTTACTCCATATATTGCGGGTCGCTTTGGGGTCAAATCGGAGTCAATCAAACCTTTCGAGGTGTCGACACCCGTTGGTGAACCAAAGATAGCTAGTCGAGTATATAAAAACTGTGTAGTTGTGATTTGTGACCATTGTACTATCGTCGATTTATATGAGTTAAGAATGGTGGACTTTGATGTTATCATGGGAATGGATTGGTTAGCTTATTGCTGCGCCAATGTCGATTGTAGAATGAAAATGGTTCGCTTTCAATTTCCGGGAGAACCAGTTTTGGAATGGAAAGGAAATACAACGTCCCTGAGAGGTAGGTTTATTTCCTATCTCAAGGCGAGAAAAATGATAACTAAAGGTTGTATTTACCACCTAGTTCGAGTTCAAGATGTAGAAGCTGAATCGCCAACTCTTCAGTCTGTCCCAGTAGTGAATGAGTTTCCGGATGTATTCCTGGATCAGCTTCCAGGCCTCCCTCCTGAATAGGAGATTGATTTTGCTATTGATGTGCTACCGGATACCAAGCCCATATCCATTCCTCCTTATAGAATGTGTTATGGCTCCCGCAGAGTTAAAAGAATTGAAGGAGCAATTGAAGGACTTGCTTGAAAAAGATTTTATTAGGCCTAGTTCTTCCCCGTGGGGAGCACCCGTGTTATTTGTGAGAAAGAAAGATGACTCCTTGTGAATGTGCATTGACTATCGACAACTGAATAAGGTGACAATCAAGAATAAATATTCGCTTCCAAGAATTGATGACTTATTTGACCAATTACAAGGCGCCAAATGGTTTTCAAAAATAGATTTGAGATCCAGGTACCGTTAATTGAGAGTTAGGGAGAAGGATATTCCTAAGACGGCTTTCAGAACAAGATATGGCCATTTTGAGTTCCGGGTAATGTCATTTGGGCTAACTAATGCGCCGACAATATTTATGGATTTAATGAACCAGGTGTTCAAGGCTTTTCTAGATTTGTTTGTGATCGTGTTCATTGATGATATCTTGATATATTCCTGATCAGAAGTAGAACACGCGGATCATCTGCGTATCGTCCTTAAGATTCTCCAGACGCGAGAGTTATTCACCAAATTTTCTAAGTGTGAATTCTGGTTGAATTCGGTGACCTTTTTGGGGCATGTTATTTCAGCCGATGGTATTCGGGTGGATAGCCAAAAGATTGAGGCCGTGAAGACATAGCCAAGGCCTACAACACCTACGGAGGTTCGTAGTTTTCTGGGCTTAGCAGGTTATTACAGGAGGTTTGTAGAAAGCTTTTCTTCTATCTCTGCACCACACACGAAGTTGACCCAGAAATTAGCTAAATTTCAATGGACGGATGCTTATGAACATAGTTTCCAAGAGTTAAAGAATAGGTTATCTTCTGCCCCAGTCCTAACACTTCCAGAAGGACCAGAAGGCTATGTTGTCTATTGTGATGCTTCGAGCGTTGGGTTAGGATGTGTATTGATGCAGCATAGTAAGGTGATTGCCTACGCCTCAAGGCAGTTGCGCAAACATGAGAAGAATTATGTGACCCATGATCTTGAGTTGGCTGCAGTGATTCATGCATTGAAGATGTGGAGGCATTATTTGTACGGTGTCCATGTGGATATCTATACGGATCATAAGAGCCTCCAGTATATTTTCAAGCAGAAGGAATTGAATTTGCGGCAAAGGCGATGGTTGGAGTTGTTGAAAGATTATGATGTTAATATCCTATATCATCCCGGGAAAGCAAATGTTGTGGCCGATCCTCTTAGCCGTAGATCCATGGGAAGTTTATACGATGTTCAGCCAGAGAAAAGAGAGTTAGTTCGTGATCTCCAGCAATTAGCTAGCCTAAGAGTTCAGGCAATGGACTTAGGCAATATAGGAGCTACCATTCAGAATTCAGCGGTCTCATCACTAGTGGTTGGAGTGAAAGAGCGCCAGTATGAGGATCCCATGCTAGTTCATTACAGAAATACACTCCCTCAGAAGGAGAAGTCATCCTTTGAAATTTCGGGAGATGGAGTTCTCCGATGTCGAGGTAGGTTGTGTGTTCCCGATGTCGCAGGGTTACGTAAACAGATTTGGAAAGAAGCCCATTGTTCCTTTTATTCCGTTCACCTTGGAGCAACGAAAATGTATCATGATCTTAAATCTATTTATTGGTGGAATGGGATGAAGAAAGATATAGCGGAATTCGTGGCCCAATGTCTTAACTGCCAGCAAGTGAAAATTGAGCACCAAAAGCCCGGTGGATTGTTACAAGCTATAAAGATTCCGACTTGGAAATGGGAAGTAATTAACATGGATTTCATTACAGGATTACCCCGTTCTCGACGTAAGTACGATTCTATATGGGTGATTGTAGATAGACTCACGAAGTCAGCTCATTTCTTATCGGTCAGAACTATATATGTAGCGAAAGATTATGCAAGGCTTTATGTTAAAGAGATAGTGCGCCTTCACGCTGTTCCAGTATCTATTATCTCCGATAGAGGGACTCAATTCACAACCAATTTCTGAAAAACTTTCCAAGAAGGTTTGGGGACTTAGGTGAGTCTTAGCACGTCATTTCACCCACAGACTGATGGGCAAACGGAGCGTACCATCCAGACGCTTGAGGATATGCTACGGGCATGCATATTGGATTTTGGAGGTGGTTGGGATGATCACTTACCGCTTATTGCATTTTCTTATAATAACAATTATCATTCTAGTATCCAAATGGCCCCGTACGAGGCTTTATACGGGCGCAAGTGCAGATTTCCAATTGGGTGGTTCGAAGTAGGAGAGACCAAATTGACAGGGAGAGACTTGGTCCAGGAAGCTATAGAGAAAGTCAAGCTTATACAGGATTGATTATTAACAGCTCAAAGCCGTCAGAAGTCCTATGTAGATAATCGTCGAAGGGACTTAGAGTTCCAAGTGAAAGATTGGGTATTCTTGAAGGTGTCGCCAATGAAAGGCGTTATGAGATTTGGTAAAAGGGGCAAGCTTAGTCCTCGGTACATTGGACCTTATGAGTGTCACGACCCAACCCCGTAGGCCGTGACTAGTGCCCGATCTGGGCACCCAAACGCATCTATCAAACAGAGTCACACACGGATGGCTTATATATACACAAATATCAGGCGCTTCCTCAGATTATAGCAAACACATCCAGGTGTATATAATTTTCAGAAAAATTTCGGCAGAGTTTCCTTTGTTTTACGGACTAACCAAAATAACCCTGCGCACAGAAAATACCAACAAAGGCCACACAAGGCCAACAAAACAACATATATACATATGTGGGCCGACAAGGCCGCCACGGCGAATGGAATCGCCCAAACACAACATATACAAACACAACCGTACAGAAGTAGGCACAACCCACCAACATGTCCACAGACCTCTAAACGGACAGACAGAATCAGATGACGGGACAGGGCCCCGCCGTACCCCTGAACAATCGAATACATATACATACGGACGAGTATATACCAAAATGTGGGCTCCGAAATAAAGGGAGCACTCCAACTGCAGAATGGGTGTCCTAGACTGGCGGATCGTCAAACTGTACGTCTGTACCTGCGGGCATGAAACGCAGCCCCCCGAAGAAAGGGGGTCAGTACGGAATATGTACTGAGTATGCAAAGCAGAAGATATAGTAATAAATCTGAATCATGATCGGTACAGAGGTATAAAAGTAAACATAATAACCAGAATCTCAAAATGCTGTCATCCGACACGCAAGTCATGCAACAAAGGAACAAAAACAATTATAATAATCGAATACCAACACGCTTACTCCCGAAATATAGATTATACATATACATACCGAAGCACATCATAACATCATACCTTATCATATGAGTCGACATTAACCGATGTGGGATTCGCCTATACCAATGTGGGATTTGCCTAGACCAATGTGGGATTTGCCTATACCAATGTAGGATTTGCCTAAACTAATGTGGAATTTTTCATCATCATTGGGTTTGCCCCGCCATTGGGTTTGCCCCACCACTGGGTTTGCCCCACCATTGGGTTTTCCCCACCACCGGATCTGAAACCAACTGATCATATTTCCGAATCCATATACATAACATACAACATAGCATACATACACACAGCACCCGGCGGAAAGGGGACTCGGCGTACCGGTCATATCATAACACCGTATATATATATATATATATACAGTATACGCATCGGTAAATCGACCATCATATCATATTTCGAATACACATCACATTTCGTAATACAACATAGTGCGTGCGAAAACATAACCGGCCCGGGACTTGGCGAAAAATGTAACCAAATACAGTTCAAAACAATTTTGAAGACTTAATATGTTAATCACAACGAACCGTCATTTATAAGCCACAACAGAAATCAAATCAGATTTTCTTTCGAATATCACTCGGGAACATCTCACACCAGATTTCATAAATCATAATTACGTACCAAAATCATGTGCATAAGATCATTATCATAAATTCAAAAGATAAGTAAAATAGTCATATTTGAAATCGGAATAATAATTACAACATTCTCTTTCAAAAGTTGTCGAAATTACATAAAGGAACGTCACGGGACCCGCGGACGGGCGTAGGCCCGAGCTGGGCCCGCCTATGGAAAACATACTCGTCTAACATCATACAACCTTCTACGAAAATCTCAAGGCAATCCGAGCTTTTCTATGAAAGTTATGGGCGTTCGTAGTTTTTGAATCGTTAAAGAATAACTTTTTTTTTAAAAAACCAAACTTTCATGCACTCTTACAAGTCAAGAATTCCAAGAACATAGGATCAATATTTCATCATATCAAACATATGAATACCAAGAAACAAATGCGTATCATAGACATGTTCGGATTGCGAGAATAGAGTTTCTCGAAGTTCGTGTCATAGCCTATTTTAACTAAGACATGCCAAAAGAAAAGGTTGCTTTACATACCTCAAACGCTCTCCAATGCTAATCCAAACTCAAGCTAAAGCCAATCTACGCCTCTGGCTCTCCAAGGTCTACAAACAAGTCATAATATGCCAACATTAGCTATAGGCATTTTGGGCATTTAATTCCAATTTCGCCCTTAATTCTACAGAAATTTGGGCAGCATTTTCCCTGTAAATAGGCCATCCCGAGAATTTAACTCGGCCAAATAAATCAACAACAACAACAACAACCAACCTAGCAACATCCATAATCAATCCGAAAGGCAATACAACAATAATAACTCTCTTTTCATCATTCAACAACATTCATAAATTCAATTCAACGGCTTACCTTCAAGCCAACATCGATACTTATACATTCAAATATTAACCCGAACCCATACCAACCATATTTAAAGACATTCTAAGCAATTCATATAACATTTCCAACAATCCAAAAATTGCTCCAATTTACCCGAATTCAGCCCCCAAACCCGAGAACCTCACTTTAATGCATTCCTCATTTTCAAGTCATGATTTGCATCCACAATTCACATTCTACAATGCTATTCTCATCAACATACAAATTACATTAAATATACAATAACCTCCAAATCAGTCCGCAACAATTACAACATCAATTTGAGTCATTCAACATTCATTTCCAACATAGAATTCATAGCGACGACGACTAAAACACTAAGCGACATTAATGCGTTCTTTGTCATATTCCATGACATTTTCGGCCAACACACACATATGTACACATACTTATGATTCTTATTCATTTCTCCACACTACAACAATCACAACAAGCTAACTAGACATTAATTCATTGCTCCAACACCACACAACACACACCCACTTGCACGGCTAGAACACCACACACACAACTCACTTCCAACATACTATTTTTCATGATTTTCATTCATATTAGCATACTACAACATACATACAACCTTTATAACACATAAAACATAATCAAATCTTACCTTCCTCTTCAATTCCACAATAGGCTAGGGTTTCCAAAGATGAAAACTAGCGGGTTGATCGCTCCAACGACACTTCCACGCTACTTAGGGACCTCAAAATAATGGGTTTGCATCAACAAAATAATTTTGGAAGGGCTTGAAATAAAGTTGATTTTTTTTTTGGTTGGCCGAGAGCCTCCTTTTGAGGTGCTTCAACTTCTTGTTTTTTTTCTAAGTATGGAAGATGATAATTGTGAAGACTTGGTCATCTTTTACACCTTATATGAATAATACAAGTGTCCTTGGCCCACACAAGTGTTGGACCAATTAAAATTGTCCACAAAATGTGTGGGCCAACTCCACCTTGCACGGCCAAGACAAGCAAAAATGGCATGATTTTCAACTTCCATTAATTCCAATTTTGGTCCCAAATTTTCCTAATTGTTCCATGTCAACAAATTCATGCACAACGTATAACTCAAAATAAAAATCGAAGGTCAAAAATCCCGACTTTGTATCCCGAATAGTTTTGTCCCTAACTTACCATAGTTAAACCGGATTGTTCTAATGTACGAAACACGGGATATAACATCCTCCCCCCTTTAGAACATTCGTCCTCGAATGTTAGATTAACCTTACAAGATCTCATAAGCATTTGGGGGAGTTTCTTTTAGAATAATCACAAACAGCTCATACATCAATCAGCATAACTCATTAAAGATTTTAAATTACTCGTACCCGCATCTGAAGGCATCTCCGATCCCGTTTACTTCAAACATATAGGCGGTTATTGCTCCCATTTGCCGGATCTCCGCCACGGCCGGCCACGGCATTAGTGGCGTGCCTCGCCCCATCTTGCGCATATTTCTACGGAAGGTGAAGACGAACCGACATTCGACTCGATCTAAACGTGACCGCACCACCGAAGCCCCCGTGGACACTCTCTCTTGAACGACCCCCGACCGCCACAAGTAAAACAAGCCTTTGGCACGATAACACTCTCCGGGGTGATACCTCCCATGTCCGAGGAGACACGGAGGTCCGGGCGGCCTCATCCATCCGGAACCTTCTTCCAACCGTGAGCCCGAAACCCCGGAAAAATCGTGCCTTCTTAATATCCCACACCCTCCGATCTCCCGCCGGTGACCTTCGCGGGGGTGTACAACCCGGAATAAGTTGGTGTCTTAACTTCCCGCCGGAAACGTTCTCGCCTCGAGACTCTCCGAATACCGTTTTACCCTCTTGGGCTGGCCCCGATCATAATCCCTACGAATACGCCCCGTCCTCCTCCATTCACTATATGGTAAACATACCCGTGCGATGTCCATCCCGATTACGGGCCGCTAGCACCGCACAACTCAACCAAGTAATCATCCAACCCTATCACATACCGGCATCCGGTCGGTCATATACACATAAGCGGGCGCATTCCGGCCCGAATCAAACTCGTTTATACTCCTCGACACTCTCCCCTCTCGCTTAACTATAGGGCGAGGACCGTCCACCCTCGCCCGCCTCGCTCCGAGGTAGAAACACCGGAAGTAGCCTTAATAAACTCGCCCCATACCGATGGCCGGAGGGGCACCCTTACCTAGAACATCCGGACTCGTACCGAGGCCGCCACATCGTGCAACCGATAGGATGCCATCTCACCGACTGTCTCGGCCCGATCAATCGCAAGCTCCTCTCGTATCCGTCGGATGAACTCCCGAGGGTCCTCTCGGGCTTTGATCCGAAAAACTCGGTGGCCCACAAAGTAGAAAATCACGGCCCGCCGGGGCTCGCGCGCTCTATCCGCACGATCCTCCCCTCGATCCGTCCTCGGGATCGGGCCCCATCTCTAACCGAATCAACAACCGGACCGCATCTCGTACGTCCCGATCCTCCGCCCCCGGCCTCCTCCCGGGGGCGCGGCTCTCGAACCTCGGGGGAATCGTGGAGCCGCCGTCCTCGACCCGCGGGCTCCAAGTCCCTCGGATCGGGGATCGGGGGGCTCCTCCAGCCGGGCCACACCGGCCCGAGGCACGGCCCCTGGTAGCTATCCGGCCCGGTGGCTCCCCCACCATCGAGAGCCGTAGTCTTTTCATCTCTGTGGCCTTCTCGGAGGCATCGCCGAAATCATAACATTTCGTCGAGAAGAGTCATCCCGATAACACGCCTCTATCGCACGATCTAAGATCGAAAGAAAGATAACATCCTAAATGCCCGTAGCCTCCGTTTATAGACGTGGTGCACAACACACCGATAAACAAGACTCTACTAGACACGGTATCGTAGACATTCCAAGGACGAACCGCTCGATACCACTTCGTCACGACCCAACCCCGTAGGTCGTGACTAGTGCCCGAGCCGGCACCCAAACGCATCTTTCAAACGTAATTCGGCATACGGATGGCTTATACATCTATATATATATCAAACGTGGCTCCAAATGGACGCATACACACACATATATAATTTTCGTTACTAACCAAAATAAGGCTGTCATAATATACATAACATGTCAAAGCATATATATACACGCAAACCGACAACAGCCGCGCACGGCGAATGGAATCGCCCAAACACAACTTACACGTCGCACCCGAACAAAACTGTACATAACCCACATCTATGTCTACAGACCTCTAATACAGAACAACAGAATCAGATGACGGGACAGGGCCCCGCCGTACCCCTGAACAATCGAATACATATACATACGGACGAGTATATACCAAAATGTGGGCTCTGAAATAAAGGGAGCACTCCAAACAGCGAGAATGGAAATCTAGATCGGCGGATCGTCAAAACGTACGTATCCGTACCGCGGCATGAAACGCACCCCCCGAAGAAAGGGGGTCGGTGCGAATATGTACCGAGTATGCAAAGCGTAAGATATAGTAACAAATCAATCATGATCGAACGGGAGGTATAAAAGTAAACATAATAACCGAGATCTCAAAATGCTGTCATCCGACACGCAAGTCATGCAACAGAGGAACAGAAAACAATTATAATAATCAGAATACCAACACGCTTACTCCTGAAATATAGATTATACATATACATACCGAAGCACATCATAACATCATACCTTATCATATGAGCTGACATTAACCGATGTGGGATTCGCCTATACCAATGTGGGATTTGCCTAGACCAATGTGGGATTTGCCTATACCAATGTGGGATTTGCCTAAACCAATGTGGAATTTTGCGTCATCATTGGGTTTGCCCCACCACTGGGTTTGCCCCACCACCGGATCTGAAACCAACTGATCATATTTCCGAATCCATATACATAACATACAACATAGCATACATACACGACCCGACCGAAAGGGGACTCGGCGTACAACGGGTCATATCATAACACCGAATATATATATATATATATACGGTTCCCCGTAGAAAAGAGGCTCGACGCATACGCATCGGTAAATCAGACCATCATATCATATTTCGGAATACACATCACATTTCAGAATACAACATAGTGCGTGCGAAAAACATAACCGGCCCGGGACTTGGCGAAAAATGTAACCAAATACAGTTCAAAACAATTTCGAAGACTTAATATGTTAATCACAACGAACCGTCATTTATAAGCCAAAACAGAAATCAAATCAGATTTTCTTTCGAATATCACTCGAACATCTCACACCGTATTTCATAAATCATAATTACGTACCAAAATCATGTGCATAAGATCATTATCATAAATTCAAAAGATAAGTAAAATAGTCATATTTGAAATCGGAATAATAATTACAACATTCTCTTTCAAAAGTTGTCGAAATTACATAAAGGAACGTCGCGGGACCCGCGGACGGGCGTAGGCCCGAGCTGGGCCCGCCTATGGAAAACATACTCGTCTAACATCATACAACCTTCTACGAAAATCTCAAGGCAATCCGAGCTTTTCTGTGAAAGTTATGGGCGTTCGTAGTTTTTGAATCGTTAAAGAATAACTTTTTTTAAAAAAAACCAAACTTTCATGCACTCTTACAAGTCAAGAATTCCAAGAACATAGGATCAATATTTCATCATATCAAACATATGAATACCAAGAAACAAATGCGTATCATAGACATGCTCGGATTGCGAGAATAGAGTTTTCTCGAAGTTCGTGTCATAGCCTATTTTTAACTAAGGCATGCCAAAGAAAGAATGTTGCTTTACATACCTCGTACGCACTCTCAACGCTAATCCAAACTCAAGCTAAAGCCAATCTACGCCTCGGGCTCTCCAAGGTCTACAAACAAGTCATAATATGCCAACATTAGCTATAGGCATTTTGGGCATTTAATTCCAATTTCGCCCTTAATTCTACAGAAATTTGGGCAAAGATTTCCGTAAATAGGCCACCCCGAGAATTTAACTCGGCCAAATCAATCAACAACAACAACAACAACCAACCTAGCAACATCCATAATCAATCCGAAAGGCAATACAACAATAATAACTCTCTTTTCCATCATTCAACAACATTCATAAATTCAATTCAACGGCTTACCTTCAAGCCAACATCAATACTTATACATTCAAATATTAACCCGAACCCATACCAACCATATTTAAAGACATTCTAAGCAATTCATATAACATTTCCAACAATCCAAAATTTCTCCAATTTACCCGAATTCAGCCCTAAACCCGAGAACCTCACTTTAATGCATTCCTTATTTTCAATTCATGATTTGCATCCACAATTCACACTCTACAATGCTATTCTCATCAACATACAAATTACATTAAATATACAATAACCTCCAATCAGTCCACAACGATTACAACATCAATTTGAGTCATTCAACATCCATTTCCAACATAGAATTCATAACGACGACGACTAAAACATTAAGCGACATTAATCATTTTTGTCATATTCCATGAATTTACATTCGGCCAACACACAACATATACATATATGGATGATTCTTATTCATTTCTTCACACTACAACAATCACAACAAGCTAACTAGACATTAATTCATTGCTCCAATACCACACAACACACACCCACTTGCACGGCTAGAACACCACACACACAACTCACTTCCAACATACTATTTTTCATGATTTTCATCCATATTAGCATACTACAACATACATACAACCTTTATAACACATAAAACATAATCAAATCTTACCTTTCCTCTTCAATTCCACAATAGGCTAGGGTTTCCAAAGATGAAAACTAGCGGGTTGATCGCTCCAACGACACTTCCACGCTACTTAGGGACCTCAAAATAGTGGGTTTGCATCAACAAAATAATTTTGGAAGTGACTTGAAATAAACTTGATTTTTTTTTTGGTTGGCCGAGAGCCTCTTTTGAGGTGCTTCAACTTCTTGTTTTTTTTTTTCTAAGTATGGAAGATGATAATTGTGAAGACTTGGTCATCTTTTACACCTTATATGAATAATACAAGTGTCCTTGGCCCACACAAGTGTTGGACCAATTAAAATTGTCCACAAATTGTGTGGGCCAACTCCACCTTGCACGGCCAAGACAAGCAAAAATGGCATGATTTTCAACTTCCATTATTGTACCGGTAGATGATGTTCAAGTCACTGAGCAATTATCCTACGGAGAAGTTCCCATTGCCATTCTAGATAGACAAGTATGGAGACTTAGAACCAAAGATGTAGCTTCAGTTAAAGTTTTATGGAGGAGTAATAATAGAGAGGAAATGACTCAGGAAGCAAAAGACGACATGAAGTTCAGGTACCCGCATTTGTTTCCACTTCCAGAGGAGACTCAGGTAGAGACGCCATTATCCTCAGGTATGTAATGCTTTCCTTGATGTTTTCCTGGTCGTGTGTGGCCATAGTTATTGATGTTGTTTTTGTAGCCCTGTGAGGCGATGTATTTTGGGTTGTCTGGACAGACGGCAAAGCCATGTTATAGGGAAAACTCTGGCTAAATTTTTATAGAATCTCCAAGAACCTAACATTCGAGGACGAATGTTCCTGAGGGGGGAAAAATGTTACACCTCGGAAATTTCGGATTTTGCTACCTCATGAGTAGGCCAATGTGAGCTTAAGGTGAACATGAAATCCATACGAGATTAAGGAAAGCATTGGATAGCTTAAGGTGCATACTATAAGATTTCGAAGTTATATGAATATATGAGCCTAAGTTTGTTGAAGGAAGTGAAACGAAAGTCGTGTTCAGAAAGGTTTTCGCTATAATTGAGCTAATATTTATTTGGTAATGTCTTGAGGGGATTCTATAGGGCCTATTGTATGGTTAATGAAGTGTTACATAAGTGCCAAGAAGGTTCCACCAGGATTGGAAGTCAAACGAATCAACGAGAGAAAGTTTCGGATAACTGCGAGTTATACGACCACTCATACGGTCTGCATAACTTTATACGGTCCGTATAAGGGGGGGGGGGGGTCCATATAACATGAACTTTACATAAAGGGATATTTACATGGTGGTGTTATACAGTCCATTTATACGCACCGTATAATAGTATACGGACCGTATAAATTGTCCGTATAAGTCCATCGGGCTGCTTTTTAATTTTTGTATAAATAGATGACCCTTGTTCTTTTATTTCATTTCCCACTTTTCCACAAGTCTTGAGAGCTCCAAAACCCTTCTCCAAGCATATTCCACTCCAACCCAAGAGAAAACAAAGATCAAGAGGCAAGAATCAAGATATCCATGTGTTAGAAGTCTTGCTAGGGTTAGTAGACAACAAGAAATTCTTGGGTATTGAAGCTAGGGTTTTCATATAAGTTGATAGCTGCTCCAAAGCTCATTCTTATGAGATAAAAGGTTAGTTTTCATGCTTATTTCATGTTATCATAAATGCTTGGTTGTTGAACAACTTGGGTAGAAGAAGAAAGTAGAAAATGAGGTCTGAATGTAGATTTTATGATGTTTTTAAGTAGTAAGCTAACTTGAGTCATGATTCCTTGTGTGATATGGGTATAATCTTGTTATGGAAGGTAATAATAGTGATGATGAAGTATTTTATGAAAATGTGCTAAGGATGGGTGTGGAGTTGTCAGTATAAGTTAAACATGAGAATGGATTTTGAAGACTTAAGGGAATGTGATTACTTAATTATGATATTGTGATTGTTTGGGAGTTGTTTTGTAATATGGTGGAAGTTGATGAAATAGGGGAAATGCTGCCCAATTTTTGTTAGAACATGAATTATTTTAGTTTGGATTTAAGAGTATCATTAAGGGTTAATCATGGCATGAATCCTTCTAAATATAGATTCTCCAAGCTTCGACGGGTAACGTTAAGTAGTTAAGAAGACGACGAGGTATGTATGGCTAACCCTTCTTTCATTAAGGCATGATTCCTTTGCTATATACCTTTTCATGGGTTCCAAATTTTTTCCCAGATGACTCCATCCCCAGCATTACTAAAGTACATGATTCTCAATATTTTCACGATGCCATTGCCCCCTCTATATGATAGTTGATCCCCTAAGGAAAGATGTAACAAAAACGATGTGGTGGATGATACTTATGGACTACTATGTATACGTGAATAGGTATGCATAACTATTATGTAACACCGAGCTTATATGGCCGGGTATGATACCTATCGCGCGCGCACCACTGCAGTTGGGTACGGATAACACTGAGCCTTGGTAGGGCCAGGTAAGTATAACACCAAACCTTATTATGGTGGGGTATGTAAGACACCGAACCTCTATGGTTGGGTACGATATTACTACAGGTATAAATGTAAGAAATGGAAGATCCCCATAAGAAAAGGGGGTGAGTAAATAAGATGAACAATGCTAGAGGTATAAATGGCTTCATTATATTATAACTTTTTTATCTCATGTCTTTCATTATGCTTCTATTATGATGTTGATTATGCTTTACATACTCAGTACATTGTTCGTACTGACGTCCTTTTATTTGTAAACGCTGCGTCATGCCCGCAGGTGGACAGGGAGATAGACTTGACCCATAGACTGCTTGTTCAGAGACTGCATAGAGGAGCTCCATTTGATTCGGAGCTACAGATTTTGGGTACTATTCTTTTGTGTATATATGGGCATGGCGGGGTCCTGTCCCATATATGTGATGTTACATACTCTCTTAGAGGCTCGTAGACAGTTGTGTATGGTTAGATGTCTCGTACGTAGCCTTCTCGGCTTATATTTTGTATATTATTTTGTTAGCCTCGTCAGCTTGTGTAGATGGATATGGGCATTGTTGTTGATGATGATATAAATGTGTCATTGCCTGATGTGACTAGTATTATCGATGTATGTAGCATGAGTAGCCAAGTGGCCTACCTAGATGTAAATATGAATGTACGATGAGAGATGCCCGGGTGGGTTAGCATCAGGTGCCCGTCATGGCCCTCCGGTCGGGTCGTGACAAAAAGAATTCCACTTCCATTTCTTTAGAATTATATTGCTATTATCAGATTAGTCCCTTGTCGGGAGTATTCTCAGTGTTAGATCATGTGATTGTGTAATAGAATTATGATAGTTTGGGATAGATGTTGTTGATAGCATGTTGGGTTGTTATAAGAGAACGGCACCGAGCAATTTATGGCCTGGTAGAGATGTACCGAGCCTCCGTCGATCGGGTAGAGATTGCGCCGATCTATCTATGGCCGGGTAGAGATGTACCGAGCCTCTGACAGCTGGTAAAGATTGTACTGAGCCATTTATGGCCCGGTAGAGATGCACTGAGCCACGCATGGCCGGGTAGTTAGCATCGAGCCTCAGATATGGCCGGATAGCCTCAATATTTGAGTTTGTTTGTGAGTTGAGTCGAGCCAGATAGATATACTTCTCAAGTTTCTCTAATCTTTTTTTTTTTATTTCAGCAGATTTATGAATTTCAGATTCAGTTGTATTTTAGTTTCAAATATCTATTGCCTTACATGCTCGGTACATTGTTCGTACTGACGTTCCTTTTTTCGGGGACGCTGCATTCATGCCTGCAGGTATTGTTAGATAGACTGATAGACTTCCCCAGTAGACAGGACCCGATATCAGCTGATTGGTGAGCTCCTTTTGTTCGGAGTTGCAAGGTCTCTTAGAGTCTTCTTACAGACTTATTGGGTAGGTCGGGGCCCTATCCCATCCTCTATATATTTATGCTTTCTCTAAAGGCTTGTAAATGAGTCCGGTATATGGTGTGCCAATGTGATAGCCTTGTCGGCTTGTATATACCTATTCGTGTACTGGTGGTTTTGTACGATCATAGTAGCCTCATCGGCTTGCTCAGTTATAATTATATGTTTTGGGTGTGTGTACCCAGTTCAGATGAGATATTCAGTGTTTATATTTATCCGGATTATGGCCTTGTTGGCCGATTGGTATTGTCTGTGTGCAGGTATGCCCTATCGGCCTAAGTTGAGGGTTGCCCCTCCAAAGTTACATATTTCAGAGTGGTTCGCTCGGGCCGAGGATGGCACCAGGTGCCATCCACGCCTCTCCTGATTTGGGGCGTGAAAAACTTGGTACCAGAGCAGGTCTGTCCTAGGTAGTCTACAAGCCCTGTCTAGTAGAGTCTTGTTTATTGATGTGTTAAGAACCAAATTATATAAACATGAAGCTACAGGGCATTTAGGAATTGGTTACCTTTCTTCCAAATCTGAATCATGTAGTAGAGCTAAGTCATAGGAGGTATAGGTTAAACTTACCCTTTTGTGTTTGCATACATAGCTGCTTTGGGACTAGAAAGAACTACCTAGCCGGAGAATTGAGTAATGTTTCGGCTAGCGAGGGAACCGGCGTAGGCACCCCGGTAATAGGGCCCGATTCGAGGCCCGTGGTGAGACCCCTTGCAGCCATTATGCTCCCACACCACCAGAGGAGCTTTCAAAGGAGGTAACACCTCCCGTACCCCCTCCCGTACTGACAGATTAGGATCTTAGGAGTGCGATGCAGTTATTGACGCAACTTGTAGCTACTCAGAGGCAACCGAGAGCACCTAATGGTGCAGGACTCACTGAGGGGCCCGACATTTCGAGGGTTCGAGAGTTACCAGCACTTGATTCCCCAGAGCACACAGGGGTTAAGAGGGATAAGGACCTGCAAAACTTCATGGATCAATTTCACCGTATTTTCAGGGTGATGCATGCCGCTAAGATCGAGGCGAAGCGAGTTGGAGGCTTTTAGGCTTCGTGATATAGATGTCTTATAGTATGAGGGGTGGGACTATTCCAGAGATCTTAAGGAACCTCTAGCGCGTTGGTCTGAGTTTTCAGAGGCCTTTCTTGACCACTATTTGCCGTTAGAGATACGGGAGGCTAGGGTTGATCAGTTTTTGATAGTTCAGCAGGGTAGTTCAAGTGTTCATGATTATTGCCTTCGATTTGATTGCTAGGCCAGATATGCTCCATCCTTCTTTGATTCATTGAGTGCCAGGATTCGCAGGTTTATATCGGGGTTGTATCCCGATTATGTTGAGGCTTGTACCACTGTGGCAGTGAATGATAATATGGACCTTGCTCGTATTCAGGCATTCATGCAGAACTGCGAGGATCGTTGATGCGAACAGCGGGTGACCGAGAGGATGGGGGAGCATCATAAGAGGGCTAGGTTCGTTGGTCTGCACAAAGGATAGTCGGGGGAGTTTCAGACCTCCGTATCAGGGTAGGCCATTTAGGCCACTAGTTTCGCAGTCTCAAGGATACAAATCAGGGTATTCCATTCCATCTGGACTAAAGTAGAGTTCCGTGCATCGTGTCACAAGAAATAAGGATTCAAAGTCGTAACGGGGTCGTCCCAGCCACGTTATGAAAATTGTGATCGCGAGCATTTTGGCAGGTACTAGTGGAGATCAAATGCGTGTTACTCGTGCGGCCGTCAGGGCTACCTGATGAAGGATTGTCCTAGTGCTTGATATTCGTGTGGCCGCTTGGGTTATCAAATGAGGGATTGTCCGGGCAGGGGTTAAATAGCTAGAGCGCTACTGCGGCGGCTCCTTGCATCGTAGCCATTATCTTCATCGGCCGAGGTACAAAGCCGACGTTGGGGCGGAGCTCTGGGCTCAGCAGTACCGTAACCCCATCTATGCTTTAACCGTTTACGCATCCAAAGTTCTCTCTTGAGGATACGAAAGGTACTTTAACCATTGTTCTCTTTGGTTATTT
>NW_026714837.1:0-22009 GCF_029784015.1 Lycium ferocissimum | reverse complement strand
TTCCCGCCTTTTTAATTTTACTTTTGTATTTTTTTCCCGACCCTTTCCGACCCCGGGTTTATGATGTGGATTCCCGGTACCTTCGTTTACTTTTACTGGGTTTTTTTTCCGCTTGCCCCCTTTCCCGGGGGGGTTTAAAATCCCGCGGTGGGGGCGCCGGTTGGGGGACCCCCGGGTTTAGGCTACCTTTTCCCGCTACAGGGGCTCCTTCGACCCGGAGCGCACGGGGTTATATGCTCGTTTTGGGATATTTAAAAATTTTTTTGTTTGGGTACGGCGGGGCCACAATCGTCGTATGTTCGTATGTGCATTACTTGTTTGTGAGGCACAGCAGTCATGTTTGTGGGTCGTGGGTCCCGGTCACAGTTTGTATGTGGTTTCGGTTTGTACGTATATGATTCCGATTTCGTCCTTAAAGCGGCCAAATAGCTACTATGGCCGGCTCGCTTGCCCGTACATTTGCATGAGTGTGTGCGCGATGTACATTCCCAACTTTGAGTCCGATGTGATGTTTGACACGGGCGACCGCTTAGGACAGCATTTGTATGATGTCGGTTTTCGATTATCGGTCCGAATAATGTCTGTTAAATCCGATCGTGTGGTATTTTGACGATTTGATTTGTAAGTCTGTTCGGGTGCCTAAGTAGGGCACCAGTCACGGCCCACGGAGCTGGGTCGTGACAAATATTAAGGGCAAAGTTGGAATTTGGAAATTATTATTTATGACTTGTTGAAGAAGTCTTGTGGCCATCCAAGTTGGAGTGGACTATGGCCCACATGGATGCAAAATGCATGGGATTAAAAAGATGACTAAGTGACCAAAATTCATCTTTTATTACCTAAGGAAAACTCTAGAATTTTGAAGAAAAATTTGGAGGGAAAAGAGAGCACATGACCGGCCATGTGCTTGGCCATGTGCATGGTCATGTGCTATATTAATATATATATGGAGGGATGATTAAAGAAGGCAAGTTTCATCATTTGGAGTTCTAGAGAAATCAAGAAAAAGAAAAGAAAAGAGAGAGAGGGGTTCGAGTGCCATGGCTGGCAGAATCATGCCCTCAATTTTTGTTAGGAAAAATTAATTTCTTCTTGTTTTCCTACTAATTAGAAGGTCCTTGTCAACATGAGCTAGTTGTTGGAAGAAGAAAACCATTCGTTTTGCAAGAACAACCTTAGCCGAGAATGAACAAAGTGAAGGAACAAGGTATGATTCCATCTCATTTTTCATATGTCATAAGTGAGTTGTGTATGTTGTGAAGCATGAAAGTGAATGAAAGTCATGGAAGTGTGGTGTGTGAAGTGTAGCCGTGTGGTATTGTATTGTAGCCGTGTGTGTGTGTGGTTGTTGTAAAAATGAAGAACTAATTGTATTCAACATGTTTGTGTGTTGTTGTAAGGTGTAGAAAATGAATAAACTTCATGAAAAGATGATGTTGATGTGTAACCGTGCATAGGGGCTGTTTTGGAGGGAGTATGAGGGACAAATATTATGTAATATTTGGTTGTGGTTTCTTGTGGATTATGTGATGAAAAATAAAGGTTAAATGACTTATGTTGAAGTTGTAATTGTTTGCGGGCTGATTTGTAAGACAAGGTGATCTTGTTATAGCTTCTTGAAATTGTAAGCATAATGTTATAAAGCATGGGATTGTTGTTATAGTTGATGAATTTGAAAGAGAAAAGTGTGTTGTAGTTGTTCTAATTGAGCTGGAAGGCTTCGGGCAAGATTGGATGTTAGTTTGGATATCTTGAATTATCTATCGATATTGTTATTATGATTGTTGATTTGGTTGTTGTGTTTTGGGCGAGCCGTATTCTCGGGACGGTGTATGTATAGGGGGAGGTGTCTTAAAATTTCGGTGACGAGTACTAATTCGGATCGAATAACAAAAACCTCGATAACTAACATTTGGTAAAAATGACCATTTGTAGATTACGGAGAAACGGGATTCGAATTTGGAGAAGCTTAAGGAGCGGAAAAGGTATGTAAGGCTTACCCTTTCTTTCTCTTGGCATGTCTTAGATATATTAGGCTTGAATTTGGACCTCGGGGACAACTCTACTCTTCGGAATCCACGTCCGAAATTGCCCCTTTTTCTTTCAGTAGAATTGAATTAATTATCTTTTGCTAATGGTTGGAAAAGTTGTCTAAACACCTAGAACTTGAACCAATGGGACCCGACTATCTTAAAACTATCATGAATGATATTATGAAGTGTAAAATACGTAAATCGGGTATGTCACCTCATTTGACCCAAAGTGGGCCCACAATCCCCGAGACCTATGCATATTGTTTTATTTGCCTCATTTCCGTGCGATAAATAATGAAAACCTTTGGCTAATGTTCCGAGTTTGTTATAAATATTTGGTAATTCAGATACAAGTATTCCGGTTGGACTATTCTGATATGAATGCTTCGGTACGTATGATCCGATTTGAATATTTTGATATAAGCATTCCGATGTAAGTATTTCGATATAAGTATTCTGATATATGTATGTTCTGACATAAGTATCCCGATCCAAGTATTCCGGTATAAGCAATCCGATATGATAACTCCGATATGAGTATCCTGGTATGAGTGTACGATACAAGTATTCCTGCTATGAGTATTTGGGTGTGAGTACGTCACCCGAGTATTCTGATATGGGTGCCTCTGTAGGTCTTACGTTCTTCATGTACGATCTTGGATCGCTTAAAAAGTCCGAAGAGGTTTCTGTATTTTAAAATGCTCATAACTTTCCGATACTAACTCGAAAGAACCCGAAACTTGTTCTGAATCCTCTGATGTCGGTCAGTATACCTATCCATTGAGTCCGGATTTATGTGCATATGGTTTCTCACGACTACTTTCTCGTGCAAGGATCAATGTATCTGTTCCTTGCGTCCGGGCCGGGATCGTTATCGTGTGCATGCTTCGTATATGTATCTGTTCCTTGCGTCCGGGCCGGCCCCGTTATCGTGCTTTTCCCTGCACGCATTGTTCACCGCGTCCCTCGTAGGCGGGCGGGCTCGTTTATGCATATGATATTATGACACGATGATGTGGGGACGGTGGCCGGGATGGCGTATGATGCATACATTCACCGCGTCCCGTACTAGAGGGCGGGTTACGATTCTGGCGTCCCTCGGCGGAGGCGGGATGCGTTATCGGCATATGCTTATGATGATATATGATGCGTTATGCATAATACGTGGTCTGAAAATAAGCATTTTGATATTATGGACACTGCGATTTTGATGAGGCTCGCCTATTATGCCTCCATACTTCGATTTTGATTACGAATACGTCCGATATATCTCGTACGTACGGCTCATTCACGGATGCATGCGGTATACTTACGTGTCGTCTAACTGCGATTACGAATCAGTCCGACACGACTCGGTATGTCGACTGCGGTTACGGGTATGTTCGACATAGTTAGGCACGTTCGATAGTTCGTCCGATATATGACCTCGTGCGAGCTTTCTGTACGTTCGCTCTCCGTCCGACGTGTGACATCACCGGTGCGCTCTCGTATTTTCCGTACCTCTTCGGACATGCGATCCGTAATTGTAAAATAAGCATTTTAGTACTACGTCGCCTTACTTACCTACCGTACTCCTTCCGATATATGGGACGGTATGTGCGGTTTGTGTGCGAGAAATAGGCGTCTGGCATTTTGACTAATGTACTTATCTTTTAGTCCTGTTTGTTTCAGTTATGGTTCTGTTTCCTGTGTTGCATGCCTTACATACTCAGTACATTTTTCCGTACTGACCCCCTGTCTTCGGGGGCTGCGTTTCATGCCGCGCAGGTGTCACGACCCAGCCCCGTGGGCCGCGACTAGCGTCCTACTTGGACACCCAAACAGACTTTCATACCGAATCATCATAATATGGCTTGATTCAAACGTCATATGCATCATTTATAGCAGAACGAAAATAGATACTGTCTTAGGCGGTCGCGCGTACAAAATATCATATCAAATCGGAGAGGCGGCGGAATATACATCGCCGAACACATATACACACATACAAATATTTGGCCGACTTGGCCGTAGTAACGAACGGGACCGCGTTAAGACGCAATCATAAACAAACGAACACATACGTGACCCATGACCCACATATATGACTACAGGCCTCTACAAACGGAACGAACACACGAACATATGACGGGACGGGCCCGCCGTACCCGTACGGTCACAAATGTACAAAAAGATACATAGCAAAACATATATATACCAAATGTGGGCTCGGATCGAAGGGAGCACTCTATAATGGCGGTTGTGTGGCCTACACCGGCAAATCACGAACCTCTGTACCGGGCATGAAAACGCGGCCCCGAAGGAAGGGGGTCAGTACGAAAGATGTACTGAGTATGTAAAGCATAAAGTGCGAAAATCCAAATCATAGCTAAGGTGAAAGTACAAGAAGAGAAACTACCGAATCAGTGTATCAAACCTGTACAGAAAACATATACATATAATGCAAATCGAAATCATGCATAACGCTCAGGAATGTGGTCACCACTCCGACGCTGGTGCCACTCACAGCATAACTCCGGAAAGTTTCAAATCTCCGTACACCCCGAACACGGATATCATATCATCAAACATATCATAAGCCATATCACAAAGATAACTCCATAAACGGAACCCGGCCCCTATGGCGAGGTCTCGGAACCGTAGCACGACATACTTTGCCGAATTTTATCACAGTGCGCACGATCACAAAACCGGCCCGGGAACCGGTGAACGAAGTCATAATAAGGCACGAGCGGAGTCGTGAGCAACAATGCAATATATGTATTGAAATACTTTTACAACTTGATAAAATCATATGTTGGCTCGTTAGTCAAAATAATTCAAACAATTAATCAAGGCGGGGTTTATTTCACGAAAGTATCTCCAAAATGGTAATTATGATTCAAAATAGAACCATATGCATATATCCAATTAAATTTCAAACTCGGCAATTAAATACATAACCATACTCATATTAAGATCAAAAAGGCTCAGAGTAAGTGTTGGGTCTGTCGGAATTAATATACAAAAGATGTAAGCTTTTAGATTTACAACACTTTCGAAAATACTTCATAAACTATTTTTCAGAAAATTTAGTGTCGTTCATATTCAGAAGCTTTCAAATAACCTATGAAACAAACCAAACGGAGTCTCAAACTCATAGCAAAAGTCCTCCCTTTATATCGTATAAAAATGAGACTAATAGGGCAAACAAAAGAGTCTCGGAGTTAGCGGGCCCACCTCGGGTCAAGTCGAGGTGGCGAACACGAACCGCGGACATTTGGGGTCTATGTAACCATACATGAAGGTTTGAAGCAAATCGATTACATTCATACAAGTTTTGAACATATGGGCGCTTTCCAACAAAATATGCGTTTTCTAGTTCAATTCAATTGAATGAATAGTACTTGATTCTCATTTCGGATTTCAGGGAACAAAATTGCTCCCGAGGCTCCAATATCGACCTAGTATACCTAGGACATGCCAAAAGAAGAAATGGGGTAGCTTTACATACCTTTCTCGCTTGTTGAGCTCATCAAAACTTCGATCCCGTTTCGCCAAAAATCTGCAAATGGTCATATTGACCAGTTACTATTCATGAGGCTCATACTTTCCAACCTTAGCCAATATTGTTCTATAAAAATTTGGGCAGCACCTCCCCTATAAATTCAACATCCCCGAGGCTTAGCTCGGCCATAATATCAACAACAACAATCCCAACAATAACAACATTCATCAAAATCACCTCAAAACGCATTCTAGTATAATTGTTCTTCTTTTCTACATAAGGCCGGAATTTCCATTCCAACTTCACAATTCCAAGCTAATATCGAGATTTCCATATTCATTTACTAATCAAAATCACTCCAACATCATTCGAAAGTATACCATACCATTATACAAAATATTCACAAAATACCCAAAAATCCCACCGAATTCATAATTCATTCAAAACTCCCATTCTTCGACACAAACGTTCATAACACACTTTCGTTTCTCGAATTCATCAACAACAACCATAATTTACATTTAACATCTTGATTCCATACTTACATAAAAATCATGCAAAATTAATATAATTTCTCATAACTACATACATGCAATCTCAATACCAATTTAAGTCATTAAGTCGTTATTTGCGACACAAAGGTCACAACAACATCACTAACAAACCAAACAAACTTAAATTTATTCCACTTCCTCCTATATAGCTCACGGCCAAACATGGTCTTTACACACATACATGCCATGCACACACACACCACACTCCCATAATTCTCACCTACCTCTAATCACCATAACATGCAAACTTATTCCATAACACAAGAAATGGAATTCTTACCTTTTTTTTTCTTCAATTCTAACTTTGCCGCAAACGTCGCTCTTTCGCTAAATCAGTTATATCACGTCGAAGAGCGTAAGGAACTTGTTAAGAATCCAAGAAAGATGAGATTTTTGGATTAGAACCAAAGGCTAGGAAATTTTTTTTTTTTTCCAAGAGGGGTTCGGCCGAATGGCCTTTCCCCTTAGTCTCAATTTTTTTTTTGTTTTGCTAAGTTTTTCTTGAACATTCCAAGGAGGTGCATGAATATATATACATGTTCTCCTCATTTAATTGTCACATGCTTGGCATGTGACTTGATCTTGGACTTGGGCCAACCATGTTGGCCGGCCACTCTTTTGAGTTGGGCCTCAATTTTTCTTGTTTTATTTTGAGCCCAATTCATTAGAAATCTCGTTTTACGATTTCCGAAAAATAATTTCCGAAATTCCAATTTTGCCCTTGGCCTTCTCCCGTATTTCCACGTCATTATCTTTCATGAACAACATAAACACACTAACTAAAATCAAAATATTGCCTTATGACCTACAAGTCACAATTATTTCGAAGTTCCCGAATATGCAAAAACACGGGATATTACAGCAGGTACTCCCAGATGAGCTGAAGTCGTTATAGAAGATGTTCCAGCGGAGATGGCAAGCTCCATTTTCCCGGAGTGCTGCCGAGTCAGAGTTTGTCTGTTATGATTTCGGATCCGTATTAGAGACTTTGCGGACAGCGTCGTGGGTGTTGGTTGTCGATGTGCGGCTCCCTCAGCCGATACGTCATATGTGATTGGTTTTGTTTGACTACAGAATTTGTGTAATTTGAAAGCAACGAAAGGAATTATTCCTGAAAGTTACATTTTGCATTTTGTCTTTATTTGAAAAAAAAAAAATTATGTGCGTAATAAGAGTCTGTGGGTTCGCTCGGCTCGGTCGGGTGCCCATCACACCCTAATAAGGTTAGGGTGTGACAAAGTGGTATCAGAGCAGGTCTGTCCTAGGGGTTGTGTCACGACCCAACCCCGTAGGCCGTGACTAGTGCCCGAGTTGGGCACCCAAACGCATTCGTCAAACCCGAATCACACACACAACTGGCTTATGCCGATACAAATATCAAACGCTACTTCAAACACATCTCAAACTCAAACGCATACATATTTACATATATCGAAAGCCGATAAGGCTATCCGATGGCGCACTGGCCCAAAACATATAATATACAAACTCATCACACGGGGTAGGCACACAACCCACATATACGTCTACGGGCCTCTAAACAAACCGACGAATCATATGACGGGACAGGGCCCCGCCGTACCCCTGAACACACACACGCACATATATATACAACGAACGAGTATGTACCAAAATATAGGCTCCGGGACAGAAGGAGCACTCCAACTCAGCAGAACAGATCTCCTAAACTGGCGGGTCGCCAAACTGGTCGTCTGTACCTGCGGGCATGAAACGCAGCCCCCGAAGAAAGGGGGTCAGTACGAAATATGTACTGAGTATGCAAAGCGGAAAATACGGAAAATAGCGAGTCACACTCGAAACGTAAGTATCGAAAGTAAGTACATTTCCAAAATGCCAAATGTGTATTTTTAAAAATAGAAAGCATGCGAAGGAGCACGAAAATATGGTCGCCCGCTGTCGATGGCGCCATAACACGGCATAACACCGAAGGTTTCAAATCTCCGTACAACCCCAAACGCAACACATCATCACCACACATCATAAGCCATATCACGAAGATAACTCCATAAACGGAACCCGGCCCTATGGCGAGGTCTCGGGAACCGTAGCACGACGCAACTCCGGAATGTATATCATAATGCGCACGACAACAAAACCGGCCCGGGAACCGGCGAACGATGTACCAACAAACCGCACGAGCAGAGTCGTGAGTAACCATATGCATAAAATCATTACCATAGGTTCAAAAAGTAAGTAAAATGATCATACTTGGGGATCGGGAAAATCGCTATACCAAACTCTTCCAAACGTCATCCGAAATGTACAAAGGAAGGTCGCGGGACCCACGGACGAGTGTCGACCCGAGCCGGGCCCGCCTATGAAAAACATACTCATCACACGTCATACAACCTCCCACGACGATATCGAGGCAATCCGAGCCCTTAGTCGAAAGTTACGGCAGTTCGAAGTTTCAACATTGTTTAAGAATAAAACTCTTTTGAAAACCAAGTTTTTATGCAACTTTAAAATCAATTTTTTTCCAACAACATCAAAACCAATATTTTCACACGTCAACATACGAGTACCAAAAGACAAACGCGAATCATAGACATGCTCGGATTATACGAATAGAATTTCCTCGAGGCTAGTATCATAGCCTATATTGAACTAAGACATGCCAAAAGAAAGAAGGGTTAAGCTTTACATACCTCGCTTGCACACAACGCTAATCCAACCCAAACTTATATCTCGAACTCTCCAAGATCTACATGACATTAATAAATACCAACGTCAACCAAGCATTTAGAAATTCATCTCCAACTAACACATAATCCTACGGAAAATTGGGCAGCACTTCCTTTATAAGTAGACCAACCCCGAGAATTCAACTCGGCCAAATTCAACAACACAACAAACCAACAATCATTCCAACAACATCCACAATCAATTCAAACATATTTGAACACTAAAGACTCTTCTCCACACATTCCAACAACATTCCAATTATGCTTACTACAATTACATACTTACAAACCAATATGTAATCAAACTAACGCATATTCAATTTTCAATCCAAAACCATTCAAACAACATTCAAGAACTCTTTAAATAATTCATACAATATTTCCAACAACCCGACAAATGCTCCAAGTCACCCGAAATTATCCCTTAACCCGAGAACTTCAACTTTAACACATTCTTCGGTTTCAAATCATGATTTGCTCCAACAATTCATACTCTAACCATGCCATTTCCATAAATATAAAAATCACACTAAACACACAAAATCTTCCAAAACAGCCCACACACTTACAATACCAATTTGAATCATTAAACTCTTATTTCCAACATAGAATCCTCATAACAACAACAACCAAAATTCCAAGAAAACTTAATTCATTTCTTGACATACACAAGAGGCCATATTCGGCCAACCCCACATACATACATATTAATGATTTTCATTTGTTTCAACACTCTACAATAACCAAACATGCTACATAAAACTCATACACCAACTTTAACACAACACACACCTACACGGCCAAACCACCATACACACGGCTTCAACTTCAAATACAAAACCTTCATGAATTTCATCCATAACAACATACAACAACACACATGAACCTTTCATAACTCATAAAAACAAGATTAAACTTACCTTTCTTCACAAATCCCCAACTTGTCCAAAGTTGGCCAAGGATGAAAACGAACAATCCAACGCTTGAAACAACACCTCCACGTTACTAAGCACCCTCAAATTAGTAGATTTGCTTAGGAGAAATAATTTTGGGAAGGCTTGATCTTGGTCTTGGTTTTTCCTTTTCTTGGCCGAAACTCACTCTTTTCTCCTCTCCAAGTTTCTTGATTTTTCCTAAGTCTTAAAATGATGATATATGGTCCCTTAAGTCATCTCCTAATTTACATATAATGGCCAACCATGTGGCCATGGCCCACCCCTAAGGTGGCCGGCCACATGGCCATGTCTTACTCCCTCCATTTTTTTCAATAATTGGCCACTTCTCTTAATTCCATCTTTGGTCCCAAACTTTCTTAATTGTTTCCATACCAATAACATCATACATACTTAGGTCTTACAACATAATCGAAGGTCAAACGTCTCGACTTCATATCCCGGAATGGTCTCAATCCTAACTTTTCATAGTTAACCCGAATCGTCCCGTCGTTCAAAATACGGGATGTAACAGGTTGTCTGCAAAGTCGTGTCCGGTAGAGTCCTGTTTATGGTGTGAAGCGCGCCACATTTATAAACAGGAGGCTACGGGGCATCTAGGAATTGTTGACCTTCTTTCTGTCATTGATCGTGCGATAGAGCCAAGTCATAGGAGAATGAAATAAGAAATTCCATCTGTAAGCCTTACATACGACGGGAGGAGGTAAGTGGAGATATATTTGACCGATTACCGACCCGAGACGGCGATTCGGATGGCAAGAATGGGATATGAAGTTATATACTCTGTAAGGTATTGATGGCATTCGCGGTGTACAGATTTCGGATGATAAGAATTGGTAAAGGTAGTATGGAAGACCAAAAAGGGTAAAATAGTAAATGTACAAGAAAGGACGTGCTACGAGTATGTGTCGGAATCTGTGAAACTTTGACTGGCTCCAGATTATGTAATAAGGGTCATGTGTGGAAGTGGACGTGATTACACCGGCATTAGGGGACCAGAATCTGTCGAAGTTGCGAGGTTAAGCGTGCTCAGGTGGGAGCAATTTCATGATGGGTGACCCCCTGGGAAGTATGCAAGAAATTCCAAAGATTAGTATGTAAAAGACAAATGAAAAACCGAATGGCCTAAGTGAAATTAGAATATACGAGATGGTCGGAGACCATAAAAGGCCACGTAGTATGTGACGTGTGCCGTACTAGAGAAGAGACAGAAAGTACGCCACGACTCTGGAATTTGGATAGGCTTGAATAGCGTCTGGAAGTATTTTGTGGGATAGTTGATACTAATTATATGTGTATATGTATATGCTCACGTATGATATCTCACATGTGAGGGTGTCGATGGAAAATGAAAGGAAAACTTATGATAAGGAATTTTGCTATGTCGTGCGCTGAGTCGGAACGAAGAATCATTGGTGCATAAGGAGCCCCCTTAAAGGGGGGGGGGGAGACTATATTATGTTAGACCAAAGAGGGAATTACCATATTCTTAAGTATCGGAAAGGAAACCTATGATATAAAATGAGGATTCGTGTAAAGGCTAGGGAGAATAAGGTGAAGGATAAGGAATAGGCATAAAAGGAAAGGGCAACTATAAAGGAACCCCCTCCCAGAGTGCGGCAAGACCCCATAAGATCAGTCGAACATTCGAGGACGAATGTTCTAAAGGGGGGGAGGATGTTATAGCCCGTACTTTGTACGTTTGGATATTTCGAAGTCGTCGTGGAAAGTTAAGGACAAGGCTAGTTTCCGGCTTTGTTTAGGTTGCAAGTTGCTTGTAAGTATTATTGGCATGGAATATTAAGGGCAAAGTTGGAATTTGGAAATTATTATTTATGACTTGTTGAAGAAGTCTTGTGGCCATCCAAGTTGGAGTGGACTATGGCCCACATGGATGCAAAATGCATGGGATTAAAAAGATGACTAAGTGACCAAAATTCATCTTTTATTACCTAAGGAAAACTCTAGAATTTTGAAGAAAAATTTGGAGGGAAAAGAGAGCACATGACCGGCCATGTGCTTGGCCATGTGCATGGTCATGTGCTATATTAATATATATATATATGGAGGGATGATTAAAGAAGGCAAGTTTCATCATTTGGAGTTCTAGAGAAATCAAGAAAAAGAAAAGAAAAGAGAGAGAGGGGGTTCGGCTGCCATGGCTGGCCGAATCTGCCCTCCAATTTTTGGTTAGGAAAAATTAATTTCTTCTTGTTTTCCTACTAATTAGAAGGTCCTTGTCAACATGAGCTAGTTGTTGGAAGAAGAAAACCATTCGTTTTGCAAGAACAACCTTAGCCGAGAATGAACAAAGTGAAGGAACAAGGTATGATTCCATCTCATTTTTCATATGTCATAAGTGAGTTGTGTATGTTGTGAAGCATGAAAGTGAATGAAAGTCATGGAAGTGTGGTGTGTGAAGTGTAGCCGTGTGGTATTGTATTGTAGCCGTGTGTGTGTGGTTGTTGTAAGAATGAAGAACTAATTGTATTCAACATGTTTGTGTGTTGTTGTAAGGTGTAGAAAATGAATAAACTTCATGAAAAGATGATGTTGATGTGTAACCGTGCATAGGGGCTGTTTTGGAGGGAGTATGAGGGACAAATATTATGTAATATTTGGTTGTGGTTTCTTGTGGATTATGTGATGAAAAATAAAGGTTAAATGACTTATGTTGAAGTTGTAATTGTTTGCGGGCTGATTTGTAAGACAAGGTGATCTTGTTATAGCTTCTTGAAATTGTAAGCATAATGTTATAAAGCATGGGATTGTTGTTATAGTTGATGAATTTGAAAGAGAAAAGTATGTTGTAGTTGTTCTAATTGAGCTGGAAGGCTTCGGGCAAGATTGGATGTTAGTTTGGATATCTTGAATTATCTATCGATATTGTTATTATGATTGTTGATTTGGTTGTTGTGTTTTGGGCCGAGCCATATTCTCGGGACGGTGTATGTATAGGGGAGGTGCTGCCGAAATTTCGGTAGACGAGTACTAATTCGGGACTGAATAACAAAAACCTGATAACTAACATTTGGTAAAAATGACCATTTGTAGATTCTGGGAGAAACGGGATTCGAATTTGGAGAAGCTTAAGGAGCGGAAAAGGTATGTAAGGCTTACCCTTTCTTTCTCTTGGCATGTCTTAGATATATTAGGCTTGAATTTGGACCTCGGGGACAACTCTACTCTTCGGAATCCACGTCCGAAATTGCCCTTTTTCTTTCGGTAGAATTGAATTAATTATCTCGCTAATGGTTGGAAAAGTTGTCTAAACACCTAGAACTTGAACCAATGGGACCCGACTATCTTAAAACTATCATGAATGATATTATGAAGTGTAAAATACGTAAATCGGGTATGTCACCTCATTTGACCCAAAGTGGGCCCACAATCCCCGAGACCTATGCATATTGTTTTATTTGCCTCATTTTCGTGCGATAAATAATGAAAACCTTTGGCTAATGTTCCGAGTTTGTTATAAATATTTGGTAATTCAGATACAAGTATTCCGGTTGGACTATTCTGATATGAATGCTTCGGTACGTATGATCCGATTTGAATATTTTGATATAAGCATTCCGATGTAAGTATTTCGATATAAGTATTCTGATATAAGCATCCTATTCTGATATATGTATGTTCTGACATAAGTATCCCGATCCAAGTATTCCGGTATAAGCAATCCGATATGATAACTCCGATATGAGTATCCTGGTATGAGTGTCTGATACAAGTATTCGCTATGAGTATTTGGTGTGAGTCCGTTGACCCGAGTATTCCGATACGGGTGCCTCCGTAGGTCTTACGTTCTTCATGTACGATCTTGGATCGCTTAAAAAGTCCGAAGAGGTTTCTGTATTTTAAAATGCTCATAATTTTCCGATACTAACTCGAAAGAACCCGAAACTTGTTCTGAATCCTCTGATGTCGGTCAAGATACCTATCCATTGAGTCCGGATTTACGTGCATATGGTTTCTCACGACTCGCTCGTGCAAGGCTCAATGTATCCGTTCACCGCGTCCCGGTCGGGATCCGTTATCGTGCGCATGCTTCTGTATATGTATCTGTTCACTGCGTCCCGGGCCAGGTTCTGTTATCGTGCTTTTCCTCGCATTGTTCACCGCGTCCCTCATAGGCGGGCCGGGCTCTGTTTATGTGTCACACCCCAACCTTCGTCAGGGTGTGACGGGCACCCGACTCTCATCAGAGTCAAGCGAACCCTTAAACGTCAACTCAATTTTTTTTTTTTTTTTTTAAAACAAGAATTGAAAATTGTAAATGAAATACCAAAATCGACACGTAGCTCGAGGCATCTCAAAACATGATATATATACATACGACATAAAACAAGGCGAGCCAAAGGCCTCTGCCATTTCTGTACAACAAAATAACGGCCGACAAGGCCAAACAGAAGAACTATGACTCCCACGCTGTTCGCGTACTTCTATAGAGTATAACCCGTACAATACATAAAGCTATACCAAGACAGGACAGCCTCCGAGAGCAAATGGAGCCGTTCGACTCCCGCTATCTCCTCTAAGAAGCCGGGTCCCCCGGTCGCGTCCGGACTCGCGGGCATGAAACGCAGCCCCCGAAGAAAGGGGGGTCGACGGAATATGTACCGAATATGTAAAGCATCACCGAAGCAAGAAATAGGAGAGTTCAACAAAGAAACAAGTTTAGATTACATCGAAAAAAGTACAACGTAAAAGCAAGTTTAGATTACCCGATATGAACTAAATGTTTAAATAAAATAGTCCGCCCGGACGCTTCCGCCTAATAATAATAACAATAATAGTAATAACAATAGTAATAACAATAATAGTAGTACTAGTAATCCCCTTCGGGTGTGCCGGTTCCGACATACGTCTATCCCGGCCCCTTCGACATGCCGGTCCGGAATAAAATAATGGCCCCTTCGGGCATGTCGGTCCAACATACGTCTATCCCGGCCCCATCGGACATGCTGGCCCCGACATAATCCTAGCCCCTTCGGGCATGTCACTCGCGGCATACGGCTACCCTGGCCCCATCGGGCATGCCACTCGCGACATAATACTAATACTAGCCCCATCGGGCATAATAATAGTAGTAGTAAGAATAATAAAATCTCACACCCCCTTCGGAGTGGTTTTGGAAAAGTTTATAAAATATCACACTCCCTTCGGAATGGTTTTAAAAAGTTTTATAAAATATCACACTCCCTTCGGAGTGGTTTTGTACGCACCCCCTTCGGAGCGGTTTTAGAAAAGCCTTAGAAAATAATACATCACACCCCCTTCGGAGTGGTTTTAAGAAAGCTTTAGAAAATAATATATCACTTAATAGAGTCATTTATGGTAGTTTCAAGACAATTCGATTACATTCCTGCAAGTTACGGGCGTTTGAGCATTTTTCCCAACAAGATATAAGCATTCTAGTTCAATCGCACTGAATGAATAGTGCTCAATTTCAGAATTGGATTTCGGTGAACAGAATAACCCCCGAGGCTCAAATTCAAGCCTAGTATACCTAGGACATGCCAAAAGAAGGAGAGGGATAGCTTCACATACCTCACGGCGCCTTATGCTCGCTTGAGCTCAATTCCCGTTTCGTCCGAATCTGCAAATGGTCACCTTTACCGCTACTATTCATGAGAGTTAGCATTTAAGTCTTGGTTTCTATTTGGCTACCGAAATTTCGCAAGACTTCCCCTATAAATATAGCATCCCCGAGATTCAACTCGGCTCAGAATAACAACAACCAACCCAACAACAACATCAACAACATCAATAATTGCTACAAAGCACATATGAACACAAATAGTCTTTCTTTCAACATAATACTTCAACTTCCGTTCTAACTTCACACTTTTCATCCAATATCGATATTTTCATATTTGTCTACTAATTCAAGGCCATTCAAATACGACTCAAGGACATTTCACCTTATTCTACAAAACATACAAGATTTCCATCAAACCATAAGTTATCCAAAATTTCTAATTTTCAACATAAATATCCATAACATATTTCCATCTTCCATTTCCATAACCCATAATCACAATTCACATCTAAGTTCTTACTTTCCTCATTATATGAAAACTACATAAAAATCACATAATTTCTCATAACAACATAAAACCAATTTCAACACCAACTTAACTCATTAAACCTTTCTTTTTCATTACAAACGTCACAACAACACAACTAATATACTAAATAAAATTAAGGTCACCTTCCCTTCACCAATGCTACCACACGGCCACACACTTCAACACACCATATTTCTATGATTTCCATTCATTTATACTCATCACAACACTTATAAATCTTCTATAACACGAAAAGAAAACACAAAATCCTTGCCTTTTCGCAAGACCATGGCTCACGGCCACCACTATATTTCACATGCACACACGCCATGCACACTCTCACCACTATTCCATAATTCTCATCCAATTCCTATCATCATAACATATAAATTTATTCCATAACTTAAAACATAGAATTCTTACCTTTTCTTGAAATTTCAACTTTCCGCAACCGGAGTTCTTTCTCCAAACCAACTATACCACGTTGAAGAGCGTCTTGAGCTTGTTAGGAATCCAACAAGAAACGAGTTTTTGAACCAAGGATTAAGGCAAGAAAATTTTCTCTTTTTTTTTCTCTCTTTCTCTCTTGGCCGAATGGCTTCTTCTTTTTTTTTTCTAGTTCTTGCTTTCTTTCTCTTGAAGTTTCTTGAACTTGGCTTGCCTATATATTATTTAGCACATGGAAAATAAATTAAAATTTCCATGGGCTTGGCCATGTATGGCCGGCCACCTTACATATTGGGCCTAAACTTTCTTAATTTTTTTTTGAGCCCAACTCATGAGTAATCTCATTTTGAAATTTTCCGAAACTAATTTCCGAAATTCCAATTGTTGCCCTTAGCCTTGCTCGATATCTCCGCATCCATACTTCCATAAGCAACATTCATATATAAAAAAAATAATCCAAACATGACCTTATTCCTTTTAAGTCAAGGTTATTTCCAAATTTTCAAATACGCAAAAAATGCCGGATGTAACATTATGCATATGATATTATGACCTGATTATGTGGGGACGGTGGCCAGGATGGCGTATGATCTGTCTGTTCACCGCGTCCCGTACTAGAGGGCCGGGTTCTGTTACCGCGTCCCTCACTGGAGGGCCGGGATCTGTTATCAGCATATGCTTATGATGATATATGATCTGTTATGCATAATCTGTGGTCTGAAAATAAGCATTTTGATATTCTGGACACTCTGATTTTGATGAGGCTCTGCCTATTATGCCTCCATACTTCTGATTTTGATTACGAATCTGTCTGATATATCTCTGTACGTCTGGCTCTGTTCACGGATCTGTCTGGTATACTTCTGTACGTCTGACTCTAATTACGAATCTGTCCGACACAGCTCGGTATGTCTGACTCTAGTTACGGGTATGCTCGACATAGTTCGGTACGTTCGATAGTTCGTCCGATATATGACCTCGTCTGAGCTTTCTGTACGTTCGCTCTCCGTCCGACGTGTGACATCACCGCGCTCTCGTATTTTCCGTACCTCTTCGGACATGCGATCCGTAATTGTAAAATAAGCATTTTAGTACTACGTCGCCTTACTTACCCTCTGTACTCCTTCGATATATAGGACGGATATGTCCGGGTTTGTGTCTGAGAAATAGGCGTCTGGCATTTTGACTAATGTACTTATCTTTTAGTCTTGTTTGTTTCAGTTATGGTTCTGTTTCCTGTGTTGCATGCCTTACATACTCAGTACATTTTTCTGTACTGACCCCCTGTCTTCGCGGGGAGGTTCGCGTTTCATGCCGCGCGTACTCCCCGTGAAATAGCGAAGTCGTTATAGAAGATGTTCCCGGCGGAGATGGCAAGCTCCATTTTCCCTTTAGAGGCCGCCGAGTCGAGTTTGTCCGTTATGATTTACGGATCCGTGTTAGAGACTTTGCGGACGCAACGGTCGTGGGTGTTGGTTGTCGGTCCCCGTGCGGCTCCCTCGGTAGATACGTCATATGTGATTGGTTTTGTTTGACTACAGAATTTGTGTAATTTGAAAGCAACGAAAGGAATTATTCCTGAAAGTTACATTTTGCATTTTGTCTTTATTTGAAAAAAAAAATTTATGTGCGAAATAAGAGTCTGTGGGTTCGCTCGGCTCCGGATGTGGGGTCGGGTGCCCATCACACCCTAATAAGGTTAGGGTGTGACAAGACCAGTCGGGCCCAGAGGGTTACTAGGGCCCGTGCCCAGCTCGAGCCGGAGATTGTGCCCCGGTCGGCCAGTTCCGCCACACCATCACCATCAGAGGGGCACGGAAGCGGCGGCGAGTGCGGGACGGGGGAGGCGGCTCCCCGCGCGCTCCCGAGGTTCGAGTACCCGAGCCTCCAGCTCCTCGGCCCGGGCGGAGGACGGGGCATGAGGGACGGCGTTCGGCTATTGGACGGTACCGGTAGCGGGGGGGGGTCTAGAGGCCGGAGCGAGGGGATGATTATGCTTTGGTGGACGTGACGATCGAGGGCTCGTTATTTCGACACGTAATCCGCCAAAGTTCTTCGGGTCAAAGCCCGAGGAGGACCCTCGGGAGTTCGTTAGAGAGATGCGACGTACGCGCGCGCTTGTCGGGGCCTCCGAGACTTGAGTCCGTTGAGTTCGCGTCGTATCGGCCGCACGACATTGCGGCCAATTGGTATGAGTCTTGGGAGCGTCCCGAGAGGTGAGGGGGCTCCCCGGCTCAGTATGGGATGAGTTCGTGGAGGCTTTTCTTGCCCATTTTCTACCCCAGGAGACTAGACGCGCCGGGGTTCACGGGTTTATACATACGAGGGGGGGGGTGGTAGGAGCGTCCGGGAGTACGGCCGAGTTCGATTCTTTAGACGAGATACGCTCCTCATATTGTGGCGGACATGGCCGACGGGGGTACATCGGTTGTTATGGGGGGCCGGATGACTATTTGATTGACAGCGTATGTCGATGGCTTCTCGGCCCGGGCATGGACATTGTGCGAGTACGGCATACGCCCGAGGGCATGGAGGAGCGACACGGGGGCGCCGGCCGACGGGGAGTTATGACGGGCGCCGGCCAAAGAGGGCTAGGTCGGCCGGAGTGATGCAGGGATTCTCGGGGGGACAACCTCGGCGGCGAACGACGGATATTCCTCCCGGCCCGGCCGGGTACACACCCCACGGTCTACGGGCGGGAGACCCGACGGTGCGGGATATTCGGGGAGCGGGTCGAGCTCCCGAGGCTTCGAGCTCGCGAGACGGGCGGTACCGGTCGGTTGAGGCCACCTGACCTACGTGTTCCCTGCGCCTGGGAGACACCGCCTGGAGAGTGCTATCGGGCTACAGGTGCTTGTTTTATTTGTGGCCGTCAGGGCCACATTATGAAAGATTGCCAGCGTGGGGGTAGTGCAGGTGGTGCGGCGCAGCCTACAGGTTCAGGTGCTGGTTCATCTTCCTCATTAGTAGCTATGCGCCTGCGCGGGGCGGGTATGCGGCACGGTCGAGAGCCGCGGTAGGGCGGTGGCGGGCGGCCGATTCTAGCGGTCCTTCGAACCGCATATATGCTTTAGCCGGCCCAAGTCGGGACCGAGGAGCGTCGCCTAACGTGGTTACGAGGTACATTATTGGTTTTCTCTCGGCCGTATATGCATTGATTGATCCTGGTTCCACTTTATCATATATTTCTCCTCTTATTCTTGATAAAATCGGGATAGAATACGAACCAATAGAACCATTGGGTAGCCACTTTACGGTAAGGGATTCTATTATTGCCGGACGGGTATATAAAGATTGTTCGATAATTGTACGTGATCGTTGCACTAAAGGCGATTTGGTAGAGCTAGACATGATTGAATTTGATGTTATTATGGGAATGGGTAAATGGCTTCGTGTTATGCTAATGTTGATTGCCAAAAGAAAATAGTTCGTTTCCAATTTCCGGAGTGAACCGGTTATAGAATGGGCGGAGTCTGACAACGCGAGGGGTAAGTTTATTTCATACCTCGAGCAAGAAAAATGATCAGAAAAGGCTATATTTATCATTTGGTTCGCGTACATGATTTAAAAGCTGAAATACCGACTATTCAGTCCGTTCCAGTGGTGAATGAATTCCCAGATGTATTCCCAGACGAGCTTCCAGGTCTTCCTCCCGAACGGGAGATAGAATTCACGATAGATCTGCGCCGGACAACGGCCCATATCTATTCCTCCGTACGAGAATGGCACCGGCGAATTAAAAGAATTAAAAAAAAGAGCGGTGAGGGATTCTTTGGAGAAGGGCTTTATCCAGACCCGGCCACGTCACCACAGGGGAGCACCGAGTGTTATTTGTGAGAAGAAAGATGGCTCGCTGCGGATGTGTATTGATTATCGGCAGCTGAATAAGGTAACTATAAAGAATAAATACCCCCTTCCCAGGATTGACGATTTGTTTGACCAGTTGCAGGGAGCTAAATGTTTTTCAAAGATAGACCTGCGGTCTGGTTACCACCAGGTGCGAGTACGGGAGGCAGATATTCCCAAGACAGCATTCAGGACCCGGTATGGGCACTATGAATTCAGAGTTATGTCTTTTGGGCTGACGAATGCTCTAGCGGTATTCATGGATCTTATGAATCGGGTATTCAGACCGTTCTTGGATATGTTCGTGATCGTATTTATTGATGATATTCGGTCTATTCTCGGTCGAGAGAGAAGAGCACGCGGACCATCTGAGGACGATACTTGGAGTATTGCGGCATCAGAAATTGTATGCAAAATTTTCTAAATGTGAATTCCCAAATTTTGACATCAGTGGCATTCTTGGGACATATTATTGGAGCTGACGGCATTCGAGTAGATACCCAAAAGATCGAAGCTGTGACGATTGGCCCGCCTACAACGCCGACAGTACGTAGCTTCTGGGGATTGGTGGTTATTACGGAAGATTTATGGAGAAATTTTCTTCCATTTCGAGCGCCTTTAACAAGGCTAACTCGAGAAGGGAGCCAAATTCCGGTGGACGTGATGCTGTGAGCGGAGCTTCCGGTTGTTGAAGGAGAAATTGACTACGACTCCGGTCCGACACTTCCCGAGGACCAGACGGATATGTCATTTATTGTGATGCTTCAGGTGTTAGTCTGGGTTGTGTATTAATGCAGCACGGCCGAGTCATAACATATGCTTCCCGGTAGCTCAGAAAACATGAAAAGAATTATCCCACTCATGATCTGGAGCTCGCGGCGGTGATCCATGCTTTGAAGATATGGAGACATTATTTATATGGGGTTCATGTTGATATCTACTTGGATCATAAAAGCCTCCAATATATCTTTAAACGAAGGAGGGTCAACACACGGCGAGAAGATGGTTAGAGTTCTTTGAAAGATTATGATGTTGATATACATACCATCAGGGAAAGCTAATGTTGTGGCGGATGCTCTCGGCCCTTGAATCTATGGACGACTTGGCGGATGTTCCATCGGAAAAGAAATAGTTCGTGAAATCGTCGGTATGCAAGTCTTGGAGTTCGTGTAGCCGAATCTAGGGATGCGGGATTTCGGTCGAGAAGTTCTTTGAATCTTCTATTGCGGAAGAAACAAAGCGTCGCCCGATATGAAGATCCCGATTATGGTGCATTACAGAGATACAGCCCATGAAAAGGAGAAGACTCCGTTCGAGATCACACCGGATGGAGTATTATTACACAGGGTGTCACACCCCAATTTCCGATAGGGTGTGATGGGCACCCGACCCCACATCCGGAGCCGAGCGAACCCACAGACTCCTATTATGCACATGAATTTTTTTTCAAATGTCTAAGGCGAAAAATCATGAAATACATAATGAAGCTTATGAGTTTGACAAAATGCGTAATCATACAAATTTACTACATAACACAAATCAACATGTCGGCTGATGGGTGAGCGCATTGGCTGACGACATATCATACCCACGACGCCGTCGCAAAGTCTCTAACACGGTTCCGAGAAATCATAACGGACAAACTCGACTCGGCGGAAACTCGGAAATTGGAGCTTGCCATCTCAGCCGGGACGTCTTCTATGATAACCGAAGCTCGTCCGGGGTACACACGCGGCATGAAACGCGACCCCGAAGAAAGGGGGGTCGAAGATGTGCGAGTACGTAAGGCATGCGATACGGAGAAACAAGACTATAACGAAAACGACAGATCGAGTGCACATACGTTACTCGGAATAGCGACGCTTACCTCTCGTACGCAACTCATACATACCTATTTCATATGCTAAAAA
>NW_026714836.1:0-21137 GCF_029784015.1 Lycium ferocissimum | reverse complement strand
TAAAGAGGAGGACATTCCTAAGACGGCTTTCGGAACAAGATACGACCACTATGAATTTCGGGTAATGTCGTTTGGCCTGACCAACGCTCCGGCAATATTCATGAACCTGATGAATAATGTATTCAGGCCTTTCCTAGATTTGTTCGTGATCGTGTTCATTGATGACATTTTGGTGTATTCCCGATCAGAAGCGGAACACGCAGACCATTTGCGTATTGTTCTTGGAATCCTTCGAGCTCGTGAGTTATATGCCAAATTTTCAAAATGTGAATTTTGGCTGAATTCGGTGACTTTTCTGGGCCACGTCATTTTCGCTGACGGTATTCGGGTAGATACACGAAGATTGAGCCGTGAAGAATTGGCCAAGGCCAACAACGCCTACGGGTCCGTAGTTTCTTGGGTTTGGGCGGTTACTATAGAAGGTTTGTAGAGATTTTCTTCCATCGCAAACCATTAACGAAGCCGACTCGGAAGGCGGTTAAGTTTCGGTGGACGGATGCGTGTGAGCGCAGCTTTCAGGAATTGAAAAATAGGTTGACTTCGGCCCAGTCTTGACACTCCCTGAAGGATTGGAGGGCTTGGTTATTTATTGTGATGCATTATTTTACGGGTCTTATACGATCACAGGTCTTACTTGATTTGAAAAGGATAAAAAGCAGGTTGTTTCTGAAAAGCTTTCATTATGTACTCATGTTATGATATGAGGGCCCAATATGATTATGAGTGCCACGAGAGTCAGAGGGTTCGCTCGGCCCTAGGTAAGGGTCGGGTGCCCATCACGCCCTAATGAAAATTAGGGTGTGACACCCGGGACTCGGCGGAAGGTGCAATAACCATTGCACGAGCAGAGTAGTGAGTAACCATATGCATAAAATCATTATCATAAACTCAAAAGATAAGTAAACTGATCGTACTTGAAATCGGGATAATAGTTATATCATATTCTTTCGAAAGTCATCAGAAGTACATAAAGGAAAGTCGTGGGGCCCACGGATGGGTGTCGACCCAAGTCGGGCCCGCCTATGGAAAACATAGTCATCATATGTCATAAAAGCTCCTACGAACATATCGAGGCAATCCGAGCCTTTCTGTGAAAGTTACGGTCGTTCGTAGTTACGGAACTCTTTAAAAACAAAACTTTTTATGCAACGTTTGAAAATCAAATATTCTAAAGACATAAGGGCCAATATTTCATCACATCAAGCATACGAATACCAAGAAACAAATAAGAATCATAGACATGCTCGGATCGCGAGAATAGAATTTCCTCGAGGCTCGTGTCATAGCCTATTTATAACTAAGGCATGCCAAAGAAGGAAGGGTTGAGCTTTACATACCTCGATCGCTCTCAAAGCTAATCCAAATCAAGCCTATGTCTCGGACTCCCCAAGATCTATATAACATAGGAGTTCATTTCCAAACTAGCCCGTAATTCTACGAAAATTTGGGCAGCATTTCCCCTGTAAATGCACAACCCCGAGAATTCAACTCGGCCAAATTTAACAACAACAACACCAACAATCAATTCGGAGCGCATTCGAACATTAATAATTCTTCTCCACATATTCCAACAACATTCCAATTGTTCATTACAATTACATACATACAAACCAACATGCAATCAAACTAACACTAATGCTCACATATTTGATTACTAATCCGAAACCATTCAAACAATATTCAAGAACTCTTTAAACAATTCACACATTATTTTCAACAATCCAACAAATGCTCCAATTTACTCGAAAACTGTCCCAAACCCGAGAACAACATCCATAACACTTTCTTAACTTCCGAATCATGATTTGCACCAACAATCCACACTCTAACAATGTCATTCTCATAAATATAGAAATTACATTAAATGCACATTAACCTCCAAATCAGCCCATAACAATTCCAATATCAACTTGAGTCATTAAACTCTTATTGTCAACATAGAATTCATAACGACAATAACTAAAACACTAAGTAACATTATGTCACACCCTAATTCCCGATAGGCGTGGATGGGCACCCGACCCTTATTTAGGGCCGAGCGAACCCGCAGACTCTCATAATACTCATAATCATAAGGCCCGCAAAACATGACATAGGCACATAACGAAAATTTTCAGAAAACAAACATGCCTTTCATCTTGTCAAATCGGATAAAGCCCGTTAATCATGACAAATCTCAGAACAATAAGCGTAATGATACATCGGCTTACATAGCCGCTTACAAAATTGACATATCACACACACGACAGCATGCTTCGCAAAGTCTCTACCAACATCTCGGATACCATACAAAAGCACTCGGACTCGGCGGCCTCCGGAGGAGATGGAGCTCGCCAATCCAATGGAGCGTCTTCCGCTAACATCATCTACTCATCTGTGGGTACCTGCGTGGCATGAAACGTAGCCCTCGAAGAAAGGGGGTCAGTACGGAATATGTAAAGCATGGCATATAGAAAACGAGGTCATAACCAAAGTACGGAGTGCAGAAAATGAGCATAAAAATCCAGAATACCAAAGGGCTTGCACCTGAAGTACAAATCATACATAGGCGGTTAAGACAAATGTGATAATCCGAATGCCAAAATACTTAGCTTTCTTTTTTGTAAAACGTTTGTCTCATACATATAGAAGATAGAACAAATCCTATGAGGCTGACATTGACCGGTGATCATAATCCGGATGGTCAATATCACACATACACATACCGCGGTCAAGTACCCAGCGGTCAATATCACACATACACATACCGCGGTCAAGTACCCAGCGGTCAATATCACACATACACATACCGCGGTCAAGTACCCAGCGGTCAATATCACACATACACATACCGCGGTCAAGTACCCAGCGGCAAGATCACATACCGCGGTCAAGAATCCAGCGGCAACATCACATACCGCGGTCAAGAATCCAGCGGCAACATCACATACCGCGGTCAAGAATCCAAATGGGCAACATCACATACCGGCCCGGGACTCGGCGAAAGTGTCACGACCCAACCCCGTAGGCCGTGACTAGTGCCCGAGTTGGGCACCCAAACGCATTCATCGAACTCAAATCACACGCAGCTGGCTTACGCATATACAAATATCAAACGCTGTCTCAAACACATCTCAAACCCATTCATATATATATATATCGAAAGCCGACAAGGCTATCCGATGGCGCACTGGCCCAAAACATATAATATACAAACCCATCTGTACCGGATAGGCACATAACCCACATATACGTCTACGTGCCTCTAAACAAACTAACGTAATCATATGACGGGACGGGGGCCCGCCGTACCCTTGAACACACACACACACACATGCAACGAACGAGTATATATACAAGATGTAGGCTCCGGATAAAAGGAGCACTCCAACACAAAGCGATAAGTCTCCTAAATTGGCGGATCGCCAAACGGGCGTCGTACTGCGGCATGAAACGCCCCCCCGAAGAAAGGGGGTCGCACGAAATATGTACCGAGTATGCAAAGCGTAAAATACAAGAAAATCCGAGTCACACTCGAAACAGAGTACCGAAAGTAAGTACATTTCCAAAATGCCAAATGTTTATTTTCAAAATAGAAAGCATGCAAAAGGATATAGAAAATATGGTCGCCGCGTCGATGGCGCCATAACACAAAGATAACACCGAAGGTTTCAAATCTCCGTACAACCCCGAACGCAACACATCATCACAACACATCATAAGCCATATCACAAGATAACTCCATAAACGGAACCCGGCCCTATGGCGAGGTCTCGGAACCGTAACACAAAGATAACACCGAATATATCATAGTGCGCACGACAACATAACCGGCCCGGGAACCGGTGAAAGATGTACCAACGACACGCACGAGCAGAGTCGTGAGTAACCATATGCATAAAATCGTTATCATAAGTTCAAAAAGTAAGTAAAATGACCATACTTGGGAATCGGGAAAATCGTCATACCAAACTCTCTCAAACATCATCAGAAAAGTACAAAGGAAGGTCGCGGGACCCACGGACGAGTGTCAACCCGAGCCGGGCCCGCTTATGGAAAACATACTCATCACACGTCATACAACCTCCCACAACGATATCGAGGCAATCCGAGCCCTTAGTCGAAAGTTACGGCAGTCCGTAGTTTCAACATCGTTTAAGGATAAAACTCTTTTGAAAACCAACTTTTATGCAATTTTAAGAGAGAAGAAAAATCAATTATTCCAAAAACATCAAAGCCAATATTTTCTCACATCAACATATGAATATCGAGAGACAAACGCGAATCATAGACATGCTCGGATTGTGAGAGTAGAATTTCGAGGCTCGTATCGTAGCCTATGTGCAACTAAGACATGCCAAAAGAAAGAAGAGTTAAGCTTTACATACCTCGCTCGCACACAACGCTAATCCAAATCAAATTATATCTCGAATTCTCCAAGATCTACATAACATCAATAAATACCAACGTCAACCAAGCATTTAGAAGTTCATTTCCAACTAACACATAATCCTACGGAAATTTGGGCAAAGACTTCCTTTATAAATGGACCAACCCCGAGAATTCAACTCGCCAAATTCAACAACACAACAACACCAACAATCATTCCAACAATATCCATAATCAATTCAAACACATTCGAACATTAATAATCCTTCTCCACACATTCCAACAATATTCCAATTATGCTTACTACAACTACATACTTACAAACCAACATGTAATCAAACTAACGCACATTCAATTATCAATCCAAAACCATTCAAACAATATTCAAGAACTCTTTAAATAATTCATACAATATTTCCAACAATCCAACAAACACTCCATTCCACCCGAAATGATCCCCAAACCCGAGAACCTCAACTCTAACACATTCCTTGATTTCAAATCATGATTTACTCCAACAATCCATACTCTAACCATGTCATTTCCATAAAAATAAAAATTACACTAAATGCACCAAATCTTCCAAATCAGCCCATAACACTTACAATACCAATTTGAATCATTAAACTCTTATTTCCAACATAGAATCCACATAACAACAACAACCAAAATTCCAAGAAAACTAATTCATTTCTTGACACCCATAAGAGGCCATATTCGGCCAACACACTTACATACATACCTCATGATTTTCATTCATTTCAACACTCCACAATAACCAAACATGCCACATAAACTTAATTCATCACTTAGACACACCACACACATGCACACGGCCAAACACCATAGCACATGGCTCAACTTCATCATGCTATATCTCATGAATTTCATCCATATCAACATACAACAACACACATAAACCTTCCATAACTCATAAAACAAGATTAGAATTTACCTTTCTTCACAACTCCTCAACTTGTCCAAAGTTGGCCAAGGATGAAAACGAACAATCCAACGCTAGAAACAACAACTCCACGTTATCAAGCACCTTCCAATTAGTATATTTGCTTAGGAGAAATAATTTTGGGATGGCTTAATCTTGGTCTTGATTTTTCCTCCTATGGCCGAATGGTTGTTGGTTGTTTTCTCCAAGTTTCTTGATTTTTCTTAAGGAGTGAAGATGATGATTAAATGGCCCCTTTGTCATCACATATATTTCATATAATAGCCAACCATGTGGCCATGGCCCACTCAAAGGTGGCCGGCCACATGGCCATGTTTTACTCCCTCCATTTTTTCAATAATTGGCCATTTTCCAATATTCCATCTTTGGTCCCAATTTTTTTCCTAAATGATCCATGTCAATAAAATCATACACACTTAGGTCTTATGACAAAATCGAAGGTCACACGTCCCGACTTCGCATCCCGGAATGGTCTTAACCCTACTTATCATAGTTAACCCGAATCGTCCCGTCGTTCCAAATACGGGATATAACAAAGTGGCTCTATATGGCAAAATGAGTCATACAACAAAATGCACAAGATCAAAATCGTGGACAAACCATATTCGAGAAAGGTTATTAGCGCAAAACACTTACAAAATCGACCCAAGTAGGATATTCAAAGGTATCGCCTATGAAAGGTGTTATGAGATTTGGTAAGAAACAATAATTCCAAGATACTTTGGGCCTTATCAAATTGTTCGGAGAATAGGCAAAGTTGCTTACGAATTGGATCTGCACATATCAAACCGAACCATGTTTCTAAAAGTGAACCCTTCCACCATATGATGTCCGTATCGAAGAACTATCCTAGGTATAGCTATATTGGATCGTCATTTCGGAACAAGGATTTGGCCTCTGTTAAGGTGTTGTATATTAATACTCGGGAGGAAATGACGGAAAAATAAGAAGTATTACATTTATTTCAATTGGTTGGCACTAAACTCCTACATTATAGTGACCAATGAATGAAAGGTATGGACCCACGGAAGAGCATCAAAACTTGCCTATAAGACCCGCCTATGGAAATCATAGTCATTATATGTTATATCGCGCATTTTTAACAACGGGATAATTTGAGCTAATATGACAAGTTAGGATATAAGACTATTCCGGACAAGAAGTCGGGATTTTCTTTAATCATGACTTTGTTTTAAATAAGTGGTATATGACTTTGTTGGCATGGAAATTGCATTAAGGAAATATTTGGGGCCAAAAATGAATTAAGACAACTTGCAAATCATGAAAATTTAGGGGGCCAAAGTGGCCGGCCATACTAGTAGTGGGCCTTGGCCACATGATTTTTTTTTCTTATATGGCATTAAAAGATGACTAAGTCATCTTTCTCCTCATTCTTGTCTTAGAAAAATCAAGAAACTTGAAGGGAAAAAAAGGCAAGCATTCGGCCATAGAGAGAAAATCAAGACCAAGAAATTTCCATTCAAAAAAATTGGTTCTTCTAGCAAAACAACTAATTCAAGGGTGCTTGTTAACGTGGAGTCGTTGTTTGAATCATCAAGCCACCGTTTCCCTTGTTCATCACCTTAGTGGACGTGTGAAGTGAAGAAGAAAAGGTAAGAACTAACTCTCTTTTATGTGTTGTGAATGGTGTGGACATGTTGTAGTATGCAAACATGAATGAAATTCATGAAAACTTATGGATGTGGAGTTGAACCATGGGCATGGGCCATGCATGGCTTGTGGCCGTGCAAGTTTCCATGTATGTGTAGGATTGATAGATTGAATTATATGTAGCATGTTTCCTTGTTGTTGTAGTGTGTTGAATGAGTGTAAATCATACATATATGTGTGTGTTTGAAGGTGGCCGAATATAGGCCATGTTTGTGCCAAGGATGAGCAAATGTTACTTAAGGCTTTAGTTGTTGTCGTTGTGAGTTTTGTATCGCTAATGAGCCTTTGGAAGATCCACGTTGATGTTGTGAAGGATACGGGCTGTTTTGGAAGCCATTATGCTTGTAATGTAAATCTTGTAATTAAGAGAATGACATTGTTTATGCATGGTTTGGTAGTACAATTTATGGAGTTTGAAAGAAAGAAATGAGGGAGTAGTGCTCTCGGGTTTGGAGTGGAATTCGGGTAAGTTGGGACAATGTTTGGGTTATTTGAAAAATTGTGTGAATTGCTTAAAGTGTTCTTGCATATGATTTAAATGGGTTCGGATTAGTAATTGAACGTATGAGCCTTAATGTTAATTTGATTATATGAGTATAGTTGAATATATTGGAATGTCTTCTAAGTATGTAGCAAAATGTATTTAGAGTTGGAACGTGTGGGAATTGAATATTAAGGTTGAATGTATTGTGAATTGATTATTGATGTTGTAGTTTGATTGTTTGTTGGGTTGTTGTTGAAATTGGCCGAGTTGAATCTCGGGGTTGGTGCATTTATAGGGGAAATGCTGCCGAAATTTCTATAGAATTTAATGTTCGTTTGGAATTGGATGCCTAAAGGCTTATGACTAATGTTAATATATTTGGGCTATGTAGATCTGGGCGTACCCGAGACTTGAAGCTTGATTTAGCCTGCGAGCGGATAAGGTATGTAAACCGTCGTTCTCTTTCTTTGGCATGTCTTAGTACTATTAGGCTACGACCCGAGCCTCGAGGTCATTCTACTCTTAAAATCCGAGCTTAGACGTGTACTTTATTCGATTCTAAAAACATATTCCTTAATGTGTGCAAACTAAGATTTCTTGTATTTTCAAATGATGGAACTTTGAAAGACTTAAAAGGAATTTTGACTACAAAAAGGGGTCCGAACTTCAAACGTCCGTAACTTTTGCATACGAGCTCGGAACGCCCCAAAACTTAATATGTAAGTTCATAAGGCATAACTCTCCCCTAATCCTCGTAGTCGGGCTCGGATGGGGGTCGGCACCCGTCCGTGGGGCCCGCGGCTTTTCTGTGCTACCCTTAGGGATTTTTGGGAAAACTCAATATTATTCCCACTTTGACTTCCGCATATGGGTTTCTTATTTACTTAATGAGTGATGACTATGATTTTATGCATATGATTGCTCACGACTCCGCTCGTGCTTATGGTTATTGCCTCGTTCACCGGATCCCGGGCGGTTACATTTCGTGCGCGTTATGATATATTCCGGTGTGATCTTGTGTTACGGTTTCCCCGAGCTCCTCGCTAGCGAGCCGGCCCGTTTATATTTGGTGTTATCTTGTGTATGGTGTTATGGTTGGCTATGATGTGTTACGGGGATATGTCGGGTTACGGAAATATGAAACTTTTCGGTGTGATGTCGTGGTATGGCGCCATCGACAGGTGGGCGACCATCGTTCTAAGAGCCTATGCATGACTTATATTTTAATTACATATTTGACATTTTGCATATCATATCTATTTTTTGTATTCTGTTATTGTGGTTCTGTATTTTTGCTTTACATATTCCGTGACGACCCCACCGTCTGTATTTGCGTTAATGCCCGCAGTACCGACGTTCGAATTGTGATCCACCCGCTTAGAACACCCATTCTCGTCAGATTGCTCCTTCGTCCGGAGCTGATACTTTGGTATATATACTTTTCTGATGCATATGTATATATATTTATTCAGGGGTACGACGGGGCCCTGTCCCGTCATATGATTTTGTTACTCTGTTTAGAGGTTTGTGGACATGTCTGTGGGTGTAGCCATATCCGTACAGCTATGTATGTGTGTGATATATGTTCGGGCGATTTTACCCGCCGTGGTAGCCTTGTCGGCTATTCTGATATGATTTGTACATTTTGACAGCCTATCCGGCTTATGCTACTTATGTTGGCTATTATGCGATATCTGAGGCTATTTGTGATTATTTATGATTACGTAAGTTGCTATGCTAGATTCGGGTGTTGGGTACGTACAAGTGTCCAATTCGGACATTAGTCACGGCCTACGGGGTTGGGTCGTGACAGTCTCATAGATACGCATTTAGACCATTTAAAGTAACTTATGGAGCTTAGGGCATAATCGTCATTATAAACTCGTTCGAGGAATAAGTAATCGCCTCTCGAGGGATAAGGTGATCGCTACACTAAATCCTTTCAAAAGTCGTTAGTACCACAAAAAGGAGAGTCTCGAGGCCCACGGACGAGTATCGAACCAATCTGGGTCCATTTATGAAATTTGGAGACCTTATCCATTATAGCATCTCCCGCGAACATTTCGAAGCGATCCGAGCTCGTCTATGAAAGTTACGATTGTTCGTAGTTACGTAACCTTTTTGGAATAAAAATCTTTATAAAATCTTTGAAACCAAATCATGTAAAAACATAAGGATCATGGTTCGAATACATTAGGAGAGCCAACACTAAGAAATGAATAGAAGTCGCACACAAGCTCGGACATTAAGAATGGAGTTACCCCGAGACTCGTATCACAATCTACTTACTACTAAGACATGCCTCAAGAAAGAAAGGGTAAGCTTCACATACCTCGTCTGCTTCCTACGTAAATGAACTTAGGCCTCGGCTTCTCAAAATCTACAACAACATCATTTGGTATCAAACATTAGCCATAGATTCTTAAAACTTCAATTTCGACTAGCACTTAATTTTTTGCAGAAATTTGGGCAGCATTTCCCCTGTAAACTCAACATCCCCGAGATTTCAACTCGGCTAAATCTTCAACAACAATACCAACAACCATTCTAGCAACATCAACAATTAATTTAAAAGGCATTCTAACGTCAATAACTCTTTTCTACATATTTCGACAACATTCCATTTACGTTCAAATTAACCACATATGACCTAGCCAACATCAATGCTTACATACATTCAAGTACCAATCCGAAACCATTCAAACAAAATTCAAGAACACTTCCAGCAATCCAAAAATGATCACACGGCCCAACCAATGGGCAACATCACCCGAAACTCTCCAATTGCCATAGGAACAACAACAACACGTTTCTTTCTTCCAAATTCATAAACTACACCAATAATCCACATATTCACAACATTAACCTTAACAATACAAGAAACTACGCTAAATTCACATTATCTTCAAAACAGCCCATAAACGTTCTCTACTTCAACTTGGACCATTAAATCATCATTTTCACCATAGAATCCATACAACAACAACCAAAACATACTAAATAAAATTAGTTCATCATATTCTACAAACAACACATATGCACGGCCACATACCAACTTCCACATTTCCATGAATTTCATCCATTTCCACTTACTACAACATGCACAAACCCTTCATAACACATGAAAAGAGGATTAAAACTTACCTTCTTCCTTTCACTTCTTCATTTGGCCAAGGTGGGTTTTTGCAAGAACAAGAGCTTTGCTTGATTCAACTACTACTTCATGTTGTTTAGCACCTTCCAAAGAGTGGAAAACCTAGGAGAGAATAATTTTTTTGATGGCTAGCTTTGGTCTTCACTTTTCCATCTCCATGGCCGTATGGCTCTTTCTCTCTTTCTCAAAACTTCTTGATTTTTCTTCAAGTGTGAAAGATGACTAATTAGTCATCTTATACTACTTATAATAATTAATCCATGTGGGCCACCCCCATCCACCTTGCACGGCCACATGGCCTATATTTCATGAAAATTAAGTCTCCAAATTTTCACTTTTGGCCCCATATTTCATGAAACATTAGTTTCCATAATTTCACTTTCAACCCTAAATTTTTCTTATTCCAAATTTACCCTTAACACTCCATACCAATGAAAAGATGAATATGCAACTTGTGCATTAAAATAAAATCGAAGGTCAAATTCTCAACCTCGTATCCCGAAATGGTCTTGTCCTTAACTTTTCATGGTTGGCTCGGAATGTCCCAGCGTACCAAAATACGAGATATAACATCCTCCCCCCCTTTAGAACATTCGTCCTCGAATGTTAAACTAGTCTTATAGGATTTTATAGGCATTTCGGGGGAATCGCTTTTTTTTTTACCACCACATACAGTCCATTTATCAATTACGCCACCAATTAAGGAGTTTAGGTTACTCAATGGTACAGGAAATAAGTAGAGGCACGTATTCTTCCTCTCTCCCTTGTTATTGTTCCGCCGCGATGCCTTAACGGAGGCCATGCCTTTAGCACACGACCTTCTCACCTGCCAATCTAGTATAACTATGGGTTGTTTCCCATGGGATGACTTCACTGGTGCCTGGATGCTATCTCTGGAATATACTCTGGAGGAATCGCCTTTACCTTTACGAAGCACTGACACGGATTATTGCAGGCTATAGAAATTTCAACTTGGAAGTGGGAAGTAATTAACATGGACTTTATTACAGGCTTACCCCGTCCTCGACGTGAGTATGACTCTATATGGGTGATTGTGGATAGGCTCACGAAGTCAGCTCATTTCTTACTAGTCAGAACTACATATATGGCAGTAGATTATGCAAAGCTTTATGTTAGAGAGATAGTGTGACTTCACGGTGTTCCAGTATCTATTATCTCTGATAGAGGAACTCAGTTTACAGCTAATTGTTAGAAGTCCTTCCAAGAGGGTTTGGGGACTCATGTGAGCCTTAGCATGGAATTTCATCTGCAGACTGACGGACAAGCTGAACGTACCATTCAGACTCTCGAGGATATGCTACGGGCATGTATGATGGACTTTGGAGGTAATTGGGATGATCACTTACCACTTATTGAATTTGCTTATAATAATAGTTATCATTCTAGCATCCAAATGGCACCGTATGAGGCTTTATATAGGCGAAAGTGTAGATCCCCAATTGGGGTGTTTGAAGCAGGAGAGACTAAATTGATAGGGCCGGACTTGGTCCAGCAAGCCATAGAGAAAGTTAAGCTCATACAAGATTGGTTATTAGCAGCCCAAAGTCGTTAAAAGTCCTATGCGGATAATCATCGAAGGGACTTAGAGTTCCAAGTTAAAGATTGGGTGTTCTTAAAAGTGTCACCAATGGAGGGTGTAATGAGATTTGGCAAAAAGGGGAAGCTTAGTCCCCGGTACATTGGGCCTTATGAGATTGTGTGCAAGGTAGGCAAAGCGGCTTACAAGTTAGATCTACCTCCTGATTTGGAGTCAGTTCACCCAGTTTTCCATGTTTCGATGCTTCGTAAATGTGTTAGAGATCCTACTAGGATAGTGCCAGTAAATGATGTTCAAGTGGCAGAAAAGTTGACTTATGAGGAGGTACCCATTGCCATATTAGATAGGCAAGTACGGAGGCTTAGAAACAAAGAAGTGGCCTCAGTTAAGGTTTTGTGGAGAAATAATAACCGAGAAGAAATGACATGGGAAGCAGAAAAAAAAATGAAATCCAAGTACCCGCACTTATTTCAACCCCCGGAAGAGATCCAAGACGAAACATCAAGATTATGAGGTATGCATGTTTTCTTTTATGCATATGGGTCGTGTGTGGAAAAACTATATTGCTATCCTGTTGTGGCCTAGTGAGACATTGTTATTATGGGCTATTGTGATAGGATGGTAGTTCCATATTACAGGAGAAACTCTGGTGAAATTCTTATAGAATCCCTGAGAGCTTAACATTCGAGGACGAATGTTCTTAAGGGGGGGGGGGGGGGAGAATGTTACACCTCAGAAAATTTTTCGTTGATGCACAGTGAATAGACTAACGAAGAGCACGAATTATATGGTGTTGCAATAAGTAAGGAATGCCATTTGATGACCCTAATTGAGATTTCAAGGACATTCGAAGTAAGAGAAGAAAGTTTGCCAAGAGAAGGCAAAGCATACGATATGTATCGGGAAGGATTTACGAGTAACAAGTTAATGATGATTTAATGATGTTGTGGATAAGAGTTATAACGTCCCTTAGATTTTTAATGAGGTGATAAATATGTGTTAAGAAGGTTCCATAAGGATTGGAGATCAAACGGGTCGATGAGAACGAGTTCGGAAGAACTGGGCATTATATGGCCCAACATACTGGCCGTATGTTTAGCCGTATAATCAGCCCAGATGGCTAGCCTCACTGGACCAAATCTACGGCCAGACATACGGTCAGTATAATTTATACGGACCGTATGTTGGTCCGTAGAAATTAGTCGGGTCAGATTTGAGTATTATTAATAAGGGGTCCAAGTTTATTTCATTTCATTTCCCCTTCACTCCCCTTCTCTCTAGAACTCTCTAGAACATTTCTCCACACTTCTCCCACAAGAATTCAAGAGATATTAGTGATCAACTTCATCAAACCAAGTGAATCAAGTATAAGAAGCTCATTAAAGTTCATCCAAGACAAGGAATCCAAGTGAAGGTGAAACTAGGGTTTTGCTCAAGTGAAGTGTTTCCACCCAAGGTCCATTCCTACATCAACTAAGGTAAGTTTTATGATATTTCCATGTTGTTTAATTTATTGAGATATTAAGAGACTTGGATTGTAGAAGAATATAGAAAATGGGTCTTGAATGTGAGAATAGTGATGTTTGTGAGTAGTAGCTTGGGTTGAGTCATGATTCTTGATATGTTATGATTATAATCATGTTATAAATGATATTAAGAACATGGGATAAACATTGTATATGAGTGAATGTAATAGTGTGCTATGACCATGGATATGGATGACTTAAAGGGAATTGAGGAATATGGATAATGTAGGAGAATAAAGACTATTGTTATGATGTTGTGAATGTTATTATTGATGTTTGGGAGTTGATATATGATATGGAGGAAGTCGTATAAATAAAGGAGATGCTGTCCAATTTTCATTAGCTTTAGTCAAGTATGCAAAGCTATCGATTTTCTAATGTTAGTATAACTCTAATGAAGGTAGAAACATGAGCATTGAAGGAGAACGTTCAAGCGATAGAATAGTTGAACGGAAAGGTATGTAAGGCTAACCCTTCTTTCAATAAGGCATGGTTACCGTTATATCCCGTATTTTGTACATTAGGACAATCCGGGTTAACCATGATAAGTTAGAGACAAGACTATTCGGGATACGAAGTCGGGACTTTTGACCTTCGATTTTGTTTTAAGACATAAGTTGTTCATGAATTTGTTGGCATGGAACATTTAGGAAAATTTGGGGTTAAAAGCGAAATATTGGAAAGTTGGAAATTATTGAAAATTGGCCATGTTGGTCGTGTGGTTTGGAGATGGCCCCCACACATTTTGTGGTCAAATTTAATTGGTCCAACCCATATGTGGGCCATGGACACTTGTATAATTCATATGTGAGCATAAAAGATGACTACTAAGTCATCTTTTCTTCATTCCACACTTAGAAAAAAAATCAAGAACTTGGATGAACAAGCTAAGGCCACTCGGCCAAGCCCCAAAAATTTGAAGATCAAATTTAGCCATCACAAAATAATTTCTTCCTAGCAAACCCACTAATTGAAGGGTCCTTGTTAACGTGGAGTTGTTGTTTGGATCATCAAACCATTCGTTTTCATCCTTGCTAACCCTAGCCAAGTTGTGAAGTTGAGAAGAAAGGTAAGATTTAATCTTATTTTTATGTGTTATGAATGATGTGTGCATGTTGTAGTATTTCAAAATGGATGAAACTCATGAAATATGGCCTAGGGAAGTTGAGCCGTGTATGGCTTGTAGCCGTGTGGATGTGTGTGTTATGTTGAAGTGGTGAATTAACTCTAGTTGTCATGTTTGGTTGTTGTAGTGTGAAGAAATGGGTGAGAATCATCAATATGTATGTGTGTAGTGGTGGCCGAATATGGGTCATGTTGTGTGACAAGGAATGAATTAATGTTACTTAGTGTTTTAGTTGTTGTCGTTATGAATTCTATGTTGGTAATAAGAGTTTGATGACTCAAGATTGATTATTGATGTTGCTAGTTTGGTTGTTGGTGTTGTTGTTGACGAATTTGGCCGAGTTGAATTCTCGGGGTTGTTGTATTTACAGGGGAAATGCTGCCCAAATTTTCGTAGAATTATGTGCTAGTTTGGAAATGAACTCTTAAATACCTATAGTTGACATTGGTATTTATTGATGTTATGTAGATCTTGGGGAGTCCGAGACATAGGTTTGATTTGGACTAGCTTTGAGAGCGAACGAGGTATGTAAAGCTTATCTTTCCTTCTTTTGGCATGTCTTAGGTATGATTAAGCTATGATAAGTTACGAGTCTCGGGGCAATTCCATTCCTATGATCCGAGCATGTATATGAGTCTTATTCACTTCGTCATGTTCGCATTTTAATATAGTCGGACTATGGTCCTTATGTCTTTTGTATGATTGGATTTCAAAAGTTGCATAAAGAGATTTTGTTCGTAAAAGATTCTGTAACTACGAACGATCGTAACTTTCACATATGGTCTCGGATTGCTATGAAACGTTCGTAGAAGTTTCCATAACGTATAATGACCATGTCGTTCATAGGCGGGCCCGGATCGGGTAGACGCTCATCCGTGGGTCCCGCGACTTTCCTTTGTATAGTTCTGACGATCTTTGAAAGAATTTAGTATGGCTATCACCCCGACCCCCGATTATGGTTACTTACTTATCTGTTAAGTCTGATATGAGGATTTTTGTGAATATGATTTTGATACGTGACTATGATTTCTAAAGCTCTATTTGATATGTTCCCGAGTGACATTCGGAGGAAATCGATTTGACTGTTGTCTTGGTTTCGAAATGATAGTTCGCTTCGATTATTCTATTAGATTACGTAATAATGATTTTTATGCATATGGTTACTCACGATTCTACTCGTGCGTTACCATTATATCATTCGCGGGAGTCCGGGACCGGTTATGTTATCGTGCGCACTATGTGATATTCGAGTATGATGTGTCCGGTTCGTCGACCCTACTGCTGTATAGGGCGGGTACATATTTGGTGTTATGATGTGTCGGTTCGCGAGCCCCTCCGTTATAGGGCCGGCACCGTGTATATGTGATATGTGATATGTCGGGTTTCGGAGATATGAAATCTTCTCGAGTATGATGTGTTATGGCGCCATTAACGAGGCGGGCGACCATATTATACGAGCCCATGCATGATTTGTATTTTGAAAATAAACATTTCGGTATTTTGGATATTGCACTTATTTTACGTACTTCCTCGTTTCGATTATGACTCGGCTTTGTTTACGTATCTTACTCGCTTTGCATACTCGGTACATATTCCGTACCGACCTACTAACTTCTGGGGTTTGCGTTTCATGCCCACGGTACGAATGCACGATTCGGTGAACCGCGGTCTAGGACACCTATTCTGCATTTGGAGTGCTCCTTTATTCCGGAGCCTACATTTTGGTATATATTCGTCACATTGCATATGTATTTGTTTGTTCGGGGGGGTACGGCGGGGCCACAATCCCGTCATATGATTACGTTGTTGTTTAAGTGTACGACGTGTATGTGGGTTGTGCCTATTACGTACGGTGTGTGTTCGTATGTTATATGTTACGAGGCGATCCCATTCGCATTGTAGCGGCCTGTCGGCTTGCATTTGTATATATTTTGGGCCGTTGCGCCATATGATAGTCTTGCTTAAACCCGTGTGATATATATGTTTGTGTTTGAGACAGGTTTGAGATAATTTGAGACAGCGTACGATATTTGTATACGTATAAATAATACGTATGTGATTCGGATTAATGAATGTGTTTGGGTGCCCAGCTCGGGCACTAGTCACGGCTTACGGGGTTGGGTCGTGACAAAAGTGGTATCAGAGCAGTTCGTCCTCGGAATGTCTACAGACCGTGTCTAGTAGAGTCTTTTTTATCGGTGTGTTGTGCACCACATCTATAAACAGGAGGCTACAGGACATTTATGGTGCTATCTTTCCTTCTGATCTCAGATCGTGCGATAGAGCTGTGTTATCAGGATGACTCCTCCCTAACGAATTGTTATGTTTTCAGTGATGCCTCCGAGAAAGGCGACAGCTGCCCAGAAGGGCAAGTCTACAGCAGTGGGGGAGACTAGCCAGGCCCGGAGAGTTACCAGGGCCCGTGCTGAGCCTGTATGTCACACCCTAACCTTATTAGGATGTGATGGGCACCCGACCCTTACTTAGGGCCGAGCGAACCCTCAGACTCTTACCGCATACAAAGTCACGCCAAACTTTTTAAATCAAATAAGATAAAATACATAGCAAAATTTTCAGCAATCTCCTTTCTCCGTAGCCTTTAAATCGAACAAATCTATAATTATGCAAAGTTTCATTACATAACACGAACCGACATATCGGTGATGGGGCTAACGTACGGACGACAATCAATACCCACGACGACGTCGGCAAAGTCTCTAATATAAATCCGGAAATCATAACAAACAAACTGCGATTGGGCGACCCTCCGGAGAGAATGGAGCTTGCCATCTTCGCCGGGACATCTTCTATAATAACTTCGGCTCGTACGGGAGTACCGCGCGGCATGAAACGCGGACCCCGAAGACGAGAGAGGGTCGGTACGGAAAATGTGCGAGCATGTAAGGCATGCAATACGAAAACAACGATAGCGAGACGGACAAGACTAAAAGATAAGTACATTACTCAAAATACCAGACGCTTCTTTTTCAGACACAAATCGTACGTACCTGTCTCATATATCAGAAGGAGTACAGAAAGTAAACGAGTCGTCCAAAGGACCGAAATGCTTATTTTACAATCACAGATCGCATGTCCGAGGAGGTGCAGAATATACAGAATGCATCAGGGGTCTCACACGTCAGACGGAGCACATAACATATCGTATGCTTCGCTGAGGGCACATATCCGACAGTTTACAGATCGTACAGAAGGTTCAAATAATGTCTCATATCGGACGGAATTCGTAATCAGGCGCAGACGTACAGAGCTATATCGAACAGATTCGTAATCAGAGTCAGATGTACAGAAGTGTACCGGACAGATTCATAATCAGAGTCAGACATACAGAGAGATACCGGACAGATTCGTGGTCAGAACCGAAAGTACAGAGGCGTAATAGACAGAGCCTCATCAAAGTCAGAAATGTAGAGGTAAGACATACAGAATCATGATCAGAATCAGAGGTACAGAAAATGCATAGCTTATCCAGAATATCAAAATGCATACCTTCAGATCGCAAATTATGCATAACAGACCATATATTATCATATACATATGCGATATCGGATCCGGCCCTCAGGTGAGGGACACGGTATGAACCACCGCCTCTAGTACGGACGCGGTGAACGACAGATCGTATGCCATCCGGCCACCGTCCCCATATCATCATATCATGAACATAAACAACCGGCCCGCCTATGAGGGTCGCGGTGAACAATGCGGGGAACTCGCACGATAACGAACCCGGCCGGGACGCGGTGAACGAGCACAGAGGCATGCGCACGATAACAGATCCTGGCCCGGGACGCAGTGAACAGATATATTGAGCCTTGCACGAGTAGAGTAGTGAGAAACCATATGCACATAAATCCAGACTCAATGGATAGGTATTGTCACACCCTAATTTCCGACAGGGCATGATGGGCACCCGACCCTTACTTAGGGCCGAGCGAACCCGCAGACTCTCATAATTCTCATAATCGTTGGGCCCGCGAACGTGTCAAAATGCAGAAGGAAAATTTTCGGAAAACAAACATACCTTTCGTCTTTTTCAAATCAAATAAAATCTGTAACCATAACAAATCTGTAAACACATGAAATTCATAACATAATGCGTAATGATACATCGACTTACATAGCCGTTTACAAACGGACATCTCATACACATGACAAATGCGCAAAGTCTCTAACATAACTCCGAATACCATACAAAGCATTCTGACTCGGAAGCACTCCGGAGGAAATGGAGCTCGCCAATCCAAAATTTTAACATCTTCTCATAACATCATCTGCTCATCGTAGGTACTCGCGCGGCATGAAACGCCTTCGAAGAAAAGGGGTCCAGACGGAATATGATACGAGTATGCAAAAGGTGAAAATACGTAAAACGAAGTAAAGTGTACCGAACGCGAGCATAATAGTCCGAATACCAACGTACTTACATCTGACATCCTAATCATACATAAGGGGTTCAGAAGACAATAGGATAATCAAACATATCATATGAGCTGACATTAACCGACTGATCATAATCCGGACTGTCAAAATCACATATACACAAATCATACACACATACCGCGGCCAAATACCCAGCGGTCAATAACACACACACACACATACCGCGGCCAAGAATCAGCGGGTCATGTCACGGCCCGCGGTCAAGTATCAGCGGACAATATCACACATACACATGCCGCGGCCAATCCAGCGGTCATGTCACAACCCGCGATCAAGTATCCGGCGGACAATATCACACATACCGACTCTGTGACTCGGCGAAAATGTAACAAATGTAATGCACGGTGAATGCACAAAGTAGCCAAATACACTTTAAAACATTTACAAAGACTTAATAGGTTATTCGAAACGAACCATCATTTATAGACCAAAACAGTAGTCGAATCAGATTTTCTTCCGAACGTCACTCGGAAACATATCAAACCGAACTTCAGAATCCGTAGTTACGTATCAAAATCATATGCATAAAATCCTCATTTCAGACTCAACAGATAAGTATATAAACATACTCGGGGGTCGGTAAAGTAGTCATATTGAATGCTTTCAAAAGCCATCAGAATTGTACAGAAAAGGATCGCGGGACCCATGGACGAGCGTCAACCCAATCCGGGCCCGCCTACGAAAATCATAGTCATCATACGTTATCGAATCATTATTACAAACTCGAAAGATAAGTAACCTGGTCGTACTTGAAATCGGAATAATAGTCATATCATATTCTTTAAAAAAAATCGTCAAATTACACAAAGAAAGTCGCGGGGCCCACGGACGGGTGCCAATCCCATCCGAGCCCGACTACGAGAGTTGGGGGAATGTTATGCCTTATGAAGTTACCTATTAGGTTCGGGGCGATCCGAGCTCGTATGCGAAAGTTACGGGCGTTTGAAGTTCGGGACCTCTTTTAGTAGCAAAATTTCTTATAAGACTTTTGAAATTCAATCATACCAAGACACATAAACCTGTCACGACCCAGCCCCGTGGGCCGTGACTGGTGCTCTACTTAGGCACCCGAACAAACTTACGAATCAAATCGTCGTATCAAGGCATTCCCAGATGCAGACACTATTCGAACCGATGTAAACGTCATACAAATACGTAAACGTATCGTCCTAAGCAGTCGCCCGTGCAGAGTCATCAGATCAGAATCAAAACTGGCGGAATGCACATCGCCCCGACACACACATACATACAGACATATGGGCCATATCAGCCATGATAGCATACGGGCCGCTTAAGGACGCAAAACAGAATCACATTCGAACGAACCGGACCCATGACCCACAAATATGACTACGGTGCCTCTACGTAGACAAACGACGAACATACGAACATATGATGGGGCGGGGCCCCGCCGTACCGAACAACGATCTGAAATGTGCGAATATACATAGCAAAACATATATACCAAGTATGAGCTCCGGATCAAGGGGGAGCACTCCAAAATAGCGAATGAAAAGCCTAAACCTAGGGATCTCCCAATTGAGCGCTGTCCGCGCGCATGAAACGCGGCCGAAGAAAGGGGGGTCGACGGAAAAGTACCGAGTATGTAAAGCCGAAGGTACAAGAATCCAAATCAGGCCGGGAGAAGATACGAACAAATACGTAAATAACGGATCGGTTTGTGCGAAATGCAAATGTATAGAACGCAACAAAAATCATGTATAAGGCTGGTGAACGTGGTCACCCCACGCCGGTGCCACAACACATCATACTCCGTGTTTTCAAATCTCGTACATCTCCGAACACATCACAAAGTCACACACATCAA
>NW_026714835.1:0-21345 GCF_029784015.1 Lycium ferocissimum | reverse complement strand
TCCCCCCCGTACTTCCCACCATTATTTTCATGAACAACATATGCGAATAAAACCAAAATATAGCCTTACTCCTTACAAATCACAATTATTTCGAAACTTCCGAATATGCAAAAACGCGGGATGTAACATAAGGGTTATAATATCGGCCCGTACCTCCTATGTACTATCCGTAAATAACTCCATAAGTCGGGAATTTTGCCAAAACTTATTCTTTTCAATTCATTTAACTTCTAACCTCATTAAAATATAGTTAACACTTATTAAAATGATATAAACACTTATAATCCTCAAATATACTCTTATTACCCTTCAAGCTAACCCCTACGAGCTTACGACACAACTTAACGTATGAAAATACAGGATGTAAAATCATTCTCCAAATCAACCAAAAGAAGAAAAATAACAATCTCACAAGCACCACGAGATCCCCGATGTTAGATTCACGCTGTTTGCCTTCATTTTCTCTTGGATCATATGAGAACTTTTAAGAGGGTTTCTAAGTGTTAAGGATCTGTAACAAGTGAGAAATGAGATTAATATGAGAATCCACTGAATATATACACTTTCAGAAATCTGCACCACCTCAAGTGGGTCCCAAAGCACTGGCGCGCTATCTCGCGCAAACGCGAATATCTCTCTATTCTGAAATTGTATCGATGAGCATTTAATGAGCTAGAAACTAGACTTGTAGATCTTCAATTTGGTGGGTAGATCACCCTGTAACTCTAAGTATATTGGTAGAAAATATTAGTGACATCAGACCCAAATTTCAATAAACTTATGAGCGGAACGTATGATAACGTTTACCGACTTTTATTTTACAACTTTCTTGACTTCAATATTTAACATACGACTATTACACGATTCAAATACCTCATAAGAAGACCTTCTTAGCATGTCAAGAACTCCTAATATTACCCCAAATGTACGGATTAAAACATCGACCCGTACCTTCAGGGGGATTGGTGTGGGTGCCGTCACAATGGGTTGGGTCATGAAAAAGTTGATATCAGAGCCCTAGGTTCATTAATCTTGTTGTACAAGGACATGTCTAGTAGAGTCTTGTGAATCGGTACATAGACGTCTGTACTTATATTCGAGAGGCTATGAGACACTAGGAAAATTAAAATTCTTTCTTTATTTCGTGCTACTTGATTCCAATTGGTATCTAGATGATTCAAATTGGTATCTGACTTTTTATTCTACTCTCTTACAAAAGGCGAGGATAGTGCGAGGGCAACAAAAGAGATGAGGTACTAGAGAAGGATGCTGGGGTTGCAGCTTGTGGCAGAGGTCAGGTTAGAGGCGGTGGTCCAGGTAGAGGACGGGGAGCAGCACTAGCCAGGGTTAGGGCTCCTGTAGTTGGTCAGGCTCTGCTGGATCCCCCACTCCTCAGGTAGTTCCAGATAAGGCAGCAGAGTTTACAGCAGCACCAACTCAGCCATACGTTCTAGCTACTCCAGTGTTGATAGATGTTATGGGTCGAATGCTGAGCCTGTTGAACGTTTTGATCGAGGTGTGTGTTACTAGCGACTCTAGCCTAGCTAGAGTGCGAGATTATGTCACGACCCGTACTACGGGCCGCGACGGTATCCGAGCTAACCACCGAACACCTCTCTCACTTTACTTTTTATGTCGCTATCATTCATACTATATGCTCATGTTCATATAAGAAAACGTCATTTTCTATAATGCACTTGCTTTTATAAACATAGTTCTCTTGCTATCAAAATAATAATATACATGCACATACACAAAAGCACAATGGGACCGGACTACCCACACTCGGATCTACGAGCCTCTACTAGAACATCAACATGTGGACGGACGATCCCGCCGTGCTTAAAATACATGTACACAAAATAATGTCTCAAAATAAGACTCTCCGACAAAGGGAGGGCTTCCGTAACTCTTGCTGCTAGCTATCGGTCTGCACCGTCTCTGTCTACCGTGGGCATGAACACGGCTGGCCCAAAAATGGACGTCGGTACGAATATTGTACCGAGTATGTAAAGCATGAGCAAGAAAGATGGAGAAACATAACGGTAATACATGAAATGACATAAGATGGGAGACATTAACATTCTCTTCATAGTACTTACCTGCTTTCCGTAGGGACGTTCCATGTTCTATTTCGTGCTCGTATACATAAATTCATACCTTTTACTTACTTACCTTTCATATCTATTCACTTGTCATACTCATGCTCGTATCACGTGCTTTGGCACATACCTATCCTTTACTCTAAGACTTACATGGTATTAGCATATCCGTACTCTAATCGCGTCATATACATAGCATACTCGTGCTCGTAAAGATGTCATATGCTTACCTCATTCGTACTTATACGAACGTGATGTATATGGCATAATCATACATATAACCTAATTACAATAATGGAAATATCATACATGTATCATACTCGTATTCATATAGGTCGGTATCATTCATACTCCCCTCCTGGCTCGATAGGCTTGATGGTATACGTACTGGCCCTCTCGGGGCTCGATGATCTTAATAGTATCCGTACTGCCCTCATAGGCTCGATGCACTCGTAGTATTCGTACGTCGACCTCCGGGCTCGATACATACATATGTACATATACATCACATAGGGGTATCATGCCCTTAACATAGCTAGTCATCATCCCGCATTCATCATAACACATGCATAAACTTATCATCTTGTCGCATTTATTTATACACATTTTATCATTATCCGTATTCTACTCCTTCATAGGCTCGACGGATATCGTATTCGGCCACGAGAGCTCGACCACATCACATATATCTCATATCGTACATGCATCATAGGTTCATTACTATTTCTCGTTTCATAGTCATGTTGTGGCTTTGTTTTACTCTAGCGTCATCATATGCTTATCATAATTCATCATAGGACGCTTATCACCATATGCTTATCATAATTCATCATAGTATGCTTATCATCATATGCCTATCATAATTCATCATAGTACGCTTATCATCATATGCTTATCATAATTCATCATAGCATGCTTATCATCATATGTGTTATATCCCGTATTTTGAACAACGGGACAACCTGTGTTAGTTATGAGAAGTTAGGGGCAAGGCTATCCCGAGAGACTTTCGATTGTCTTAAAGGCTTAAATTGTGTGTGATTTTAATGACTTGGAAATGCTAAGGAAGATTTGGAGGCAATTTCCATTTTTAGTAAGTGTGCTAATTTTGGAAAATTGGAAATATTTTTGGTTTGTAAGAAATAAGGTAATGATTGATTTTTATTTAGCACGAGTTGTTCATGGAAAAATATAAGTGCGGTCGAGGAAGGCCTAAGGGCAATTTTGGAATTTTAAAAATTTATTTCGGGGAATTTCAAAACATGGACTACAAGTCAGTTGGGCCAAAATAATTCACTTGAAAAATTTAGCCCAAAGTTAAGGGGTGGCCACTAGGCCAAGCCCACCCAATATTTTAGCAAATTTTCCATGTGCTTAATTCTCTATAAGTTGAGAAAGTTCAAAAGTGGAGATAAACAAGATCAAAACAAAAAAAAAAAAAGGAAGAAGAAGAAGCCAATTCGGGTTTGGCCATAGAAATTCACCACCAAAAAATATTGCCTCTAAAATTATTCTCTTGTGGTATTTATACCAATTCAAGGTCCCTCTATAACGTGGTGCAATTATTTCGGAAGATAACCCATTAGTTTTGTCGTTTGAGTAACTTGGTGGAGTGAAGAAGTTCAAGAACAAGGTAAAAATTCATCTCCTTTAATTATGTTTCTGAAGGTTAGTTTGTGTTGTGGTGCATGTAAATGAGTAGAATATATGGTAATATGGAAGTTTGCATGGTAGTGTAAGAGTGCATAGTGGCCGTGTGTGTATGTGTGTTGTATAATTATGGTGAGTTAAAAATTATGTTGAATTCTAGTTGTGTTTATGGAGGAATTCACATTGAAAAGGAAGTTGAAATAAAATTGGGTTGAGTTGGAATATAGTAGTTGGCCGTGTAGTATAGTGTGTGAACATGGCAATGAATTAATGTTATTTGGTATGTTAGTTGAGTTGTAGTGATCCTTGCATGTAAATGAAGAGAAATGACGTAAGTTTGTATTGAAACGAATGTGAGGCTTATGTCGTTTAGTGTAATCTTGTGACATTATGAGAAACGAAGTTAGGTTGCAAATTATGATGGTTGTTGATGAGTTTGAGGAAGGCATTTACGCACCTACCCTTACCCCGCTTTCTTTGGCATGTCTTAGACGATCCGGCACTTTCCTATCAAATAGCTAATCTCGTTTAGACATACATAAATTCATACAAATATCGGGTACGTCGCATGAAAATATATACATACATACATAAACATACTTAGACCCGTACACTAGCCGCCGAGGCTATCATAACGTACGTAGTCGCAAACCCGAACATACGTACCGACCGGGACAACTCACAACCCACAATCATGTCTCGTGCCTCTAACATACGTAATAGAATCGAAGACGGGACAGGGTCCCGCCGTACCCAAGTAGTCATATATATATAGAACATATGAACAACAGAAGATATATACCAAAAGTATCGCCTCCGATCAAAGGAGCTCCTCAAAATGTTAGACCGAAGTCCTAGACCGGTGGCGTATCACGCGGTGCGTCCGTGCACCTGCGGCATGTAACACGGCCCCCCGAGAAGCAAGGGGGTCGCACGAAGATGTACCGAGTATGTAAAGCGTAAAGGTAACAAGTATAACCATGATCAAAGACAGAGTACGAACATAACGTACGGAGCCGTAATTAGAATCAAGTACAAAAAGTAACACCGTGTCCGAGACCTCGAAGACATAATGCATATCGTATCATATAATATCATGCGAACATGTATCGTGTCCCGCCCTCGGATAAGGGACTCGGTAGTAAAGTCATGCATAACGAATCATGTACCATATGTGTAGATGACGTGTCCCGCCCTTATTAAGGGACTCGGTAATATGGAATCATATCCGTCAAATCATATATCATGTATACATAACGTGTCCCGCCCCCCTGCGGGTCTCGGTGAATAATAATCATGTGCCGTCCCCGGCCGCCATCCCCGTATCATCATATCATAATCATATACAAATAACGTGTCCCGCCCGCAAGTACGAGGGACTCGGTGAATAATGCGAGAGAAGTGCGCACGAGAACATGTCCCGGCCCGGCTCGTGAAAAGACATATCATAGCTTGCACGAACGGAGTAGTGCGTAAACATATGCATATAAGTCCGACTCAACAGGACCAATCACACAAATAGTCATAATACGTACCTTTCGGATGCCATGACGGATTATGTCAAATCGTAGTTTTTGGAGACTATTCGTACGTAACAAATATATCATAGGGCTTACAAAAGATTCAAAATGATCGTTCTTGAGCAAACGGAACAATACAAATGACATATCATTTCAAGGAAATCGGACGATGCTCGTATAGGTATATGTATGCCCTTTTTGGGGATGGCACGATTTCTTACTTCGATCATATTTTTAGGATCATAACCCATATCAAGACATATCATAAACTTATCATATTCATTGTTCGACAACGGTACAATCATCAAAGATTCCTTTAAACATGGTATAGGAATAAATTAATTAAAATCATAATAAGAGGTCTCGGATTCTATGGGCCCACCTCGGGTCAAATCGAGGCGGCGGGCATAAATCATGGATCATAGTCTTTATAAAGTCATTTGAAAGCGTTTGGGACAAACCCAAAGTTCATTTGGGAAGGTTTCGTACATATAAGTCATTTTGATGACAACTTGTGAAGAAACAGTTCAATCTTACCGAACGTTTTGACGCTATTTTCAATCTTGAATTATGGAACGCGAAGTGCAATCGAGGCTCACTTTTAAGCCCCGTACACTCGTAACATGCCGAAGAAGAATAGGGACGGCTTTACATACCTCAATTTCGCCTTATGCTCGCTTGGCTTCACTTCCAATTTCGTCGAAATCCGCAAATGGTCACTCTTACCAGTTACTATTCATGAAAGCTAACATTTCAACTTTGGTCTATACTTGGCTACCGAAATTTCGGCAAAGACTTCCCCACACATATGACACCCCCGAGATTCAACTCGGCTCAAAACAACCAGCAACAACCCAACAACAACATCAATAATCACAATGAAACACAACATAACATAAATAGTCTTCTTTCTTCATAAGCAACAACTTCCAAACTAACTTCACATTTGCAAACTAACATCGACGTTCTCATATTCATTTACTCATTTAAGACCACTACAACATAATTCGGAGGCATATCATACCATTTTTCACCAAACATACATAAGGTATACACAATATACAAGTTTCCAACATAAGGCCAAAATTCTCATTTCAACTTCATACTTTCAAATCAATACTAACTCAACCCATTAAACCTTCATTGATGTTATAAGAATCATAACGACACGACTAACATATCAAACAAAACAATTCGTTTCCATTTCCATTTTCTCATGGCTCACGGCCAACCCTCATTTTTTCCAACTTCTATCAAATTCATTCCACTTTCACTTCCAACATAGATTACACCATAAACACACTAGATTACAACATAAAATTCAACACATCTCATTTGTACAAACACACACACATACTACACGGCTACACACTCAACATCCACAACTTCAACCAAAGTCATCAAACTTCCATTTCCGATATAAAATACACAACAACTACAACTAGAATATGACATAAAAATCAATTAGTCTTGCCTACACAACACATGCATGCACACGGCACACATCATGAAATTTTCACACCTTTTTATAAATTCTATCCAATTCTCCATACTACAACACAAACAAATCTTCCATAACTTGTAAAGAACATGAAATCCTTACCTTTTCTTCAATCTTCCACTTGCCAAAGAAGCACTTTCTTGCCTTGAAAATTATACCAACTTGGAGAGCACCTTGAGCTTAGTAGTAATTCAAGAAGAACCAAATTTTTGGATGAAAACTAAAGGACTTGGAATTTTTTTCTTTCTTTCTTTTTCTTTTTGGCCGACGGCCACCTCTCTCTTCTCTCTTCTTGGTTTTGTTTTGTTTTCTTGAAAATTCTAGAGACATAAGTCCCATATATCATCCTTTATACTAATTAGTCATGTGACAAATCACATGACTAATCTCTCATGGGTTGGGCCAAGCATGGCATGGCCGGCCACCCTTGCATGTTTGGGCTTTGTTTTCTTATTTTTTTGGAGCCCAATAACTTATGAATCATATTTTACAATTCCCGAAATAAATTTCCAAAATTCCAATTTTGCCCTTAGGCCTTCTCCATGGTTTCCGCATTCAAGCTTCCATATCCGCCACATACCTACTAAGAAAAATTCAAACATGGCCTTCTTTCTCATAAATCACAATTACTTCGAATTTTCCGATTACGCAAAAAGGCGGGATATAACATCCTCCCCCCCTTAAAACATTCGTCCTCGAATGTTAATTCAACCTCATGGTAGATCAAAATCAGTCGGGGAGGTCTACTTGCCATTTACATACTTGCACTTGATCGAAGAACTTGTAACGGCCTTGATTTTCCAACTTCATCCATCTTTCTTCTATATCACCTTATTAGGGTTGTTCATACCGTCTTAAATCGAATGCACGGCGGACAGAATCTCAACTGCAACCGAAGATCAAACGGACGTCGACGGAGTCATGTCCGGGGTCGAAGTACAAAAATACGACGGACGTAATCATATTCCGACGATTATCTTAAACGAATTCAAATTCGGAGCCGTACGTACAGACATATCGACGGATCTATAATCGAGTCGACATATAGAGATTTATCGTACGCATTTAAAATCGTAACCGTACGTACCGAAGTATATCGGACGGAATTATGATCGGAGTTGGACGTACGAGGTATGTTAAACGTATACGTAATGAGATTCGAAGCACGGGGTATAGTAAACGAGCTTCACCGAAAGGGGACGCGTAAATATAGCGTACGTAATCGCGGTGAGTCGAACTACCTTTACTGTACGTCAGAGACTTACGAAATTTCCTTGTCATCCTACTTAAGTTACCCCAATTTCTCATTTAGTCCCCATATCCATATTTGTGAAAATTCTTGACGTACTTCCCAGGGGGGTCACCCATCCTGCATTTCTCTTCGGTCTTAGCACGCTTAACTTCAAATCTTTCACGCATTTTGGTACGTTAACGCTAATATAACTGCGTCATCTGCCCCACACGACCTTCGTCACGTAATTTAGGGCAGGTCAGGCCTTAATAAAATTTTTCAAAAAATTTCCGTAGCGGGTCCCACCCCGGTCTAGACTATACAGTTACCACATCGCCCTCCTGTTTCCATCTGTACATATGTATAGCTTCCTCAAATGAGGTTCTTGTAATTTGGGTTTATGCTTTACTCTTACTAGCACCCAGAAAAGAAAGTCATACAACATAATGAAATACAGATCAATCAATGCACGTACTTTTCGAGGAAAGGTTAATAGTATACCTGGATCTGCATCTGGTGACACTCCCGGTCCCGCCGGCCGGTCAAAGCATATACGCGGTTCGAAGGACCGCTAGAACCGGGTGCTCCACTCCGACCTCTCGCCGCGCCTCACCGGTGCCGCATATCTCGCCCCCCGGGGCGCACGGCTACCGAAGGAGAAAACGAGCCGCATCCGACCGAGTAGGCCGGGCCGAACCCGAACCGCCCCCGTACGGGCACTCCTCATGACGTGGCCCCGTCGGCCGCACGAAAAACAAAGCGCGGTGGCAAGACGGCACTCTCCCGGATGGTGCCTGCCACACTGAGGACACTGGGGCAAAGATAACCTCGACTGACTGAACCCCGTACTCCGCTGCGAATCCAAGGCCCTAGAACTCTGGCCTACTCCATACGGACCCGCGCCATCAAAATGTCTACCAACGGACCGGGTACCGCGGTCCGACGGAGGAAAGAATCTACCAGCCGTCGCGCCGAGGCCGTCCGCCTCGAGAACCTCCGCAATACCTCCAAATGCGGCCCTCGGGGCCGTCTCTCGTCATACTCTCTACCGGACCGATCTTCCCTATGCCGGTCCTCTACCCCCGTGCGTAAGCTCGTAGCCGGCGATGTCCATACCGGTCCGCGCCGCCATCGCCATGCAACAATCAACCAAATAGGGGTCCAGCCCATCACGTACCGGCATCCGGTCCTCCATATCGGCCACAATCGTCGGCGCATATCGGGCCGTAGAGTCAAACTCCAAATTATACTCTCGAATACTCCCCGCCCTCTCGCTTAATCCGCAAAAATCGGTCAACTCTCGCCCGTCGCGCTACGGTGGTAGAAAGTGGCGGAGGAAAGCGGCCGTGAACTCGTCCCACGTAGGGCGGGGAGCATCCTCACCCCCGGACGCCTCCCGGACTCATACCGCTAGCCGCAACATCTCGTAGTCCGTGCGAGGCTAACTCGACGGACTCGGTCTCTCGAAGCCCGACCGGTCCCAATGCACGTCTCATCCCCCGAATGAAGTCATGGGGTCCTCCTCGGCTTAGACCCGAAAAACTCGTGGGGCCACATGTCGAAAATCGCGACCCTCGTGCTATCACGCCCGTCATCATCATCATCTCCTCTCTCGTCCGCGTCCTCGAGCCTCGTCCGGCCACTATCGTCGTCGGCAGCCCGGATCGCCTCCCTCAATGTCCCGTCCTCCGCCCGGCCGGGGAGCGGCGCCGGAGCCGCCGAGGGGCTCGCCCCGCCTCATCCGGTGGCGGAGTGGCCGAACCCTCCGACCGGGGCACAATACGGCATGGTCCGGCACGGCCCTAGTAACCCTCTCGAGCCCGGCTAGTCTCTCCCCGTCTCTCCGGCCTTCGCTTGCCCTTTTGCGCGCGTCGTCGCTTTCTTCGGAGGCATCGCTGAAAACATAACAGTTCGTCAGAAGGGAAAACATCCTGATAACACAGCTCTAACGCACGGTCTAAGAGTCAAAGAAAGGGTAACATAACATCCTAGATGTCCTGTAGCTTCCTGTTTATAGATGTGGGGCCCAACACACCGATAAACAAGACTCTACTAGACACGGCCTGTACATTCCGAGAACCGACCGCTCGATACCACTTTTGTCACGACCCAACCCCGTGGCCGCGACGGGTGTCCTAACCGGACACCCATACGCACCTACCGACGGATCCGGCATATCAAACGCTAATCTCGTTTAGACATACATAAATTCATACAAATATCGGGTACGTCGCATGAAAATATATATACATACATAAACATACTTAGACCCGTACACTAGCCGCTGAGGCTATCATAACGACAGAGTCGCAAACCCGAACATACGTACCTGACCAGTGACAACTCACAACCCACAATCATGTCTACGTGGACCTCTAACATACGTAATAGAATCGAAGACGGACAGGGCCCCGCCGTACCCAAATAGTCATATATATATAGAACATATGAACAACGAGAAGATATATACCAAAAGTATCAGCTCCGGATCAAAGGGAGCTCCTCAAAATAACAGCAGACCGAAGTCCTAGACCGGTGGCGTATCACGCGGTGCGTCCGTACCTGTGGGCATGTAACACAGCCCCCCGAGAAGCAAGGGGGGTCAGTACGAAGATGTACCGAGTATGTAAAGCAGAAAGGTAACAAGTATAACCATGATCAAAGACAGGAGTACAGAAGCATAACGGACGGAGCTGTAATTAGAATCTGAAGTACAAAAAGTAACACCGTGTCCGAGACCTCGTAAGACATAATGCATATCGTATCATATAATATCATGCGAACATGTATCGTGTCCCGGCCCTCGGATAAGGGACTCGGTAAGTAAAGTCATGCATAACGTAATCATGTACCATATGTGTAGATGACGTGTCCCGCCCTTATTAAGGGACTCGGTAATATGGAATCATATCTCAAATCATATATCATGTATACATAACGTGTCCCGGCCCTCTCTTTGCGGGTCTCGGTGAATAATAATCATGTGCCGTCCCGGCCGCCATCCCCGTATCATCATATCATAATCATATACAAATAACGTGTCCCGGCCCGCAAGTACGAGGGACTCGGTGAATAATGCGAGAAGTGCGCACGAGAACATGTCCCTGCCCGGCTCAGTGAAAAGACATATCATAGCTTGCACGAACAGAGTAGTGCAGAAACATATGCATATAAGTCCAGACTCAACAGACCAATCACACAAATAGTCATAATACGTACCTTTCGGATGCCATGACGGATTATGTCAAATCAGAGTTTTTGGAGACTATTCGTACGTAACAAATATATCATAGGGCTTACAAAAGATTCAAAATGATCGTTCTTGAGCAAACGGAACAATACAAATGACATATCATTTCAAGGAAATCGGACGATGCTCGTATAGGTATATGTATGCCCTTTTTGGGGATGGCACGATTTCTTACTTCGATCATATTTTTAGGATCATAACCCATATCAAGACATATCATAAACTTATCATATTCATTGTTCGACAACGGTACAATCATCAAAGATTCCTTTAAACATGGTATAGGAATAAATTAATTAAAATCATAATAAGAGGTCTCGGATTCTATGGGCCCACCTCGGGTCAAATCGAGGCGGCGGGCATAAATCATGGATCATAGTCTTTATAAAGTCATTTGAAAGCGTTTGGGACAAACCCGGTGTTCATTTGGGAAGGTTTCGTACATATAAGTCATTTTGATGACAACTTGTGAAGAAACGGGTTCAATCTTACCGAACGTTTTGACGCTATTTTCAATCTTGAATTATGGAACGCGTAAGTGCAATCGAGGCTCACTTTTAAGCCCCGTACACTCGTAACATGCCGAAGAAGAATAGGGACGGCTTTACATACCTCAATTTCGCCTTATGCTCGCTTGGCTTCACTTCCAATTTCGTCGAAATCGCAAATGGTCACTCTTACCGCTTACTATTCATGAAAGCTAACATTTCAACTTTGGTCTATACTTGGCTACCGAAATTTCGGCAAAGACTTCCCCTACACATATGACACCCCGAGATTCAACTCGGCTCAAAACAACCAGCAACAACCCAACAACAACATCAATAATCACAATGAAACACAACATAACATAAATAGTCTTCTTTCTTCATAAGCAACAACTTCCAAACTAACTTCACATTTGCAAACTAACATCGACGTTCTCATATTCATTTACTCATTTAAGACCACTACAACATAATTCGGAGGCATATCATACCATTTTTCACCAAACATACATAAGGTATACACAATATACAAGTTTCCAACATAAGGCCAAAATTCTCATTTCAACTTCATACTTTCAAATCAATACTAACTCAACCCATTAAACCTTCATTGATGTTATAAGAATCATAACGACACGACTAACATATCAAACAAAACAATTCGTTTCCATTTCCATTTTCTCATGGCTCACGGCCAACCCTCATTTTTTCCAACTTCTATCAAATTCATTCCACTTTCACTTCCAACATAGATTACACCATAAACACACTAGATTACAACATAAAATTCAACACATCTCATTTGTACAAACACACACACATACTACACGGCTACACACTCAACATCCACAACTTCAACCAAAGTCATCAAACTTCCATTTCCGATATAAAATACACAACAACTACAACTAGAATATGACATAAAAATCAATTAGTCTTGCCTACACAACACATGCATGCACACGGCCAATCATGAAATTTTCACCCTTTTTATAAATTCTATCCAATTCTCCATACTACAACACAAACAAATCTTCCATAACTTGTAAAGAACATGAAATCCTTACCTTTTCTTCAATCTTCCACTTGCCAAAGAAGCACTTTCTTGCCTTGAAAATTATACCAACTTGGAGAGCACCTTGAGCTTGTTACTAATTCAAGAAGAACCAAATTTTTGGATGAAAACTAAAGGACTTGGAATTTTTTTCTCTTCTTTCTTTTTCTATGGCCGACTCTACCTCTCTTTCTCTCTTCTTGGTTTTGTTTTGTTTTCTTGAAAATTCTAGAGACATAAGTCCCATGCTCATCCTCTTATACTAATTAGTCATGTGACAAATCACATGACTAATCTCTCGTGGTTGGGCCAAGCATGGCATGGCCGGCCACCCTTGCATGTTTGGGCCTTTGTTTTCTTATTATTTTTTTTTGGAGCCCAATAACTTATGAATCATATTTTACAATTCCCGAAACAAATTTTTAAAATTCCAATTTTGCCCTTAGGCCTTCTCCATGGTTTCCGCATTCAAGCTTCCATATCCGCCACATACCTACTAAGAAAAATTCAAACATGGCCTTCTTTCTCATAAAAAGTACGATGATTGCTTTGATTGTCCCATTAAATATTACACATTATTTGGATATAGTTGACTCGTAAGAGCGACTCCCGGTTCGTAACTTTTGTATACAATTTTGATTAACTCGGAATTTGTTTCTACATTTTCGAAGGACTGCAAATGTAATTGTCCGTCGAGTTTTGAAAAGTAATTTGTTCTTGATTTGTTTACATGCATATGGTTATCTCACTACTCGCTCGTGCGGACTATTATGACATCTTTCAACGCGTCCCGGCCGGGGCATGTATTCGTGCGGTTCCTCGCATTATTCACCGCGCCCCTCACTAGAGGGCCGGGGCATGTTATATATGTATATGTACTTATGTATGATGATGATGTGATGACGGGGAGGCGGCGGACGGCATATGATGATTCCTTTCACCGCGTCCCTCCCAGAGGGCGGGGGCACGTTGCATGCATGTACATGATGATTTTACTTACCGCGTCCCTCATTATATGGCCGGGGCATGTTATGTTTGCATTTGTTCACGATGATTTCTTTAATTATGATAATCAGTCTATTATGATTTGGGAAAGCACGTTTTATGTTCAAGGTAAGTTTTATGAGATCCGATTATTGTACTACTTTTCCGTCCTCTTTATTTCCGTATAATTCGGTTATTGTGTTCTTGTTTTACATAATCGGTACATATTTCGTGCCGACCCCTTTCGTGGGGCTGCGTTTCATGCTTAGCGCGGTGCGGGCGCTCGGTTGGGTGATTCCCGGTTTAGGCTACCTATCCTACTACTTTGGAGTGCTCCCCGATCCGAGAGCCCACATTGGTACATATGCTCGCTTTGGATATTCCAATATCTCTGCCTGTTGTTTGGGTACGGCGGGCCCCGTCCCGTCATATGTTCGTATGTACGTTCGTTTGTAGAGGCACTCGTAGTCATGTTTGTGGGTCGTGGGTCCCGATCCGGTTGTGTGTGGTTTCGGTTTGTCCGTATATGATTTCGATTTGCGTCCTTAAGCGGCCCCGTATGCTACTATGGCCGATATGGCCCATCTGTTTGCATGAGTGTGTCTGGGCGATGTACATTCCGCCAACTTTGATTCCGATGTGATGTTTGACACGGGCGACCGCTTAGGACAGCATTTGTATGATGTCAGTTTTCGATTATCGGTCCGAATAATGTCTGTTAAATCCGATCGTGTGGTATTTTGATGATTTGATTTGTAAGTCTGTTCGGGTGCCTGAGTAGGGCACCAGTCACGGCCCACGGAGCTGGGTCGTGACAATATGCCTATCATAATTCATCATAGCATGCTTATCATCATATGCCTATCATAATTCATCATAGGGACTCTTAGATATCATACTCTATCGGGGTGACGTAAGGTCGTGGACCCCCGATGTCATTATGGAACATTCATACGTATTCTGCCTCACCTTGAAGGAACAAGCATAAGGTGAGTGGGCATAATGATCAATGCCATTTGATTACATATATATAGCATCATTGGCTTCTTAGGAGCATCGTATCATAGGCTATAGCATTCCTAGACTTTAGCTCACTATCATAATCGTCGTATTCATCTCGTATGTCTTATCTCGTATAGCTATTCATGAATGAGGATCTTTACTTTCTTAGAGATAGGAACATTCATAGTGAAGAAGGAAATTCATGCCGTAGGACTCATGCTTTGGAAGAAAAGACTAGCCTCACATACCTTTGCCATTTAGCTTCTCTATTGCTTGCTCGTCCTCCTTCAATGCTTGTGTCTTTACCTTCAAGAGGGTTCGTATCGTCATTAGCTAATCAATTACAAGAACGTACTTCTTAGGGCTAAAGAAAATCGGACAGCGTTTCTGTTATATCCCGTAATTTTATACGTCGAGTTATTCGCAAAAGAATCGACTCAAGTTAAAGACGGGATCATTTTCGAGCACGAAGTAGAAATCTTTAATTTCCGGTTTCTATTAGAACATGAATTGTTTATAAATTTTACTTAGTGTAAAATATTAATGGAAAGTTGGGATTAATTTACCATGATTAGATTATTAAGTGGGGATTAGTGATTAATTAATCTAATTATCGAAAAGTGGGCCCTACGACGCGTGGCGAGATTTGGTTGGACTTGAATAAAGATGGACACATGTCATGAAATTGACACATGTCCACTTTATAAAGATATATATAAGTATAAGTGGATGACTAAGTCATCACATATTCCACAAATTAATCTTGCAAATTAGGTCTTAGAGAGAGGGGCTCTCAAGCTTAGAGAGAGAGAGAAGTTCCCGGCGCCACTGTTCACGGCGGCGCACTGTTCACGCGCCACTGTTCACGACCAGCTGCTGTTTGCTTCCATTAAAATACCACATCCTACCTTGAATTGAAGGAAAAGAGATGACCATCCATGGCTACCAAGTTCGAGGCCATGGCAGCCCTTGATTGCCTCAAGTATTGCAAGGAAAAAAATCAAGGTTTTAAGGTAAGGATTGATTCCATCTTGCACGTTTAGTGATGCCTTGATCCTTGCTCAATTTGATGGAAGTGAAATCTGTAAAAATGAAAGCTCAAATCATGCTAGAATGTATATTAGTTTCATGGGCTGTTTTAATAATAAAAAAAAAAAGGTGAATTAATTTTGGTTGTGGTTGTCATGGAGTTATGTGTGTTGATGTTGAAGCATGGTTGAAGCCATGAAATTATGTATCTTGATGTTGAAACATAGTTGTAACTTGGCAACATGAATTGTACGAATGTTGGAATGTCGTTGAAATGTCGTTGAATGCCGTAGGGGCTGTTTTTAATTGAAATTTGATGAACTGATTTGAATTAATATTATGATCGTTGTTAATGAAATTGAAACACAAAAATGTATTATGAATATTTATGTTGAAGGCTAGAGATTTCGAGTGAATTATGGTTTTGGCGGAGTTTTTGTATATTTTGTAGAATGATATGAAATGCTTCCGAATTGTATTGGAATGGTCTTGAATTAGTAAATGAATATGAGAACGTGGATATTAGTTGAATATGTGTGTGTGTGAAAGGTTGGCCGAGAATGGGCCATTATGTGTGCCAAGAATGTAACAATTCTATGTTGTAGTGTGATTGTCGTCATTACGAATGTCATGCCTAAAATGAGAGTTTTATGAACTAAGTTGAAGATTGTAAGTGATATGGGCGTTTGGCACTTTAATGTGCTTTTTATGTAAATGTTGTATTTATGGAAATAACATTGTAAATGTATGTATTGTTGATGTAAACTATGAATTTGGAAGTTGAGAATGGGTTATGATGTTGTTCTTGAGTTTGGAGTAGTTTTCGGCCAAATTGGAGTAGTTGTTGGATTGTTTGAACAATTGTGTGATTTGTTTAGAATGTTCTTGAATGTGGTTGGAATGGGTTTGGACTAGTATTTGAATGAATAAATGATAATGTTGGGTTGAATATAAGTGATTGCCTTGAAGGCTATGAATGTTGGCAACTTATGTAGGAAAGCGTTATTGATGTTAGAATGTGTTCGAATTGGATATTGATGTTGCTAGGTTGGCTATGGTTGTTGTTATTGTTGATTTGGCCGAGTTGAATTCTCGGGGATGTTATATTTATAGGGGAAGTGTCTTTGGAATTTCTATAAACAATCACTACTTCCAAATTGTATTCTTAAGGCCTACAAATGACATTTGGTAATTGTGACCAATTTCAGATTTTGGAGGAAACGGGAGTTGAGTTTAGACAAGCCTAAGAAGCGAATAAGTTATGTAAAGCTTGCTCTTTCCTTCTCTCGGCATGTCCTAGGTATGTTAGGCTAAGATACGAGCTTTGGGGACGACTCTACTCCTCGGAATCCGAGCTTCATTTTGGCCCTTTTTCATTCAGTAGAATTGAAAAAAAATATATATATCCTGTTTGTTGAAATACTTGCTCAACATCCGTAGTTCACCCAAATGATATTGGAGGGCCTCAAATCTTTCGCACATGACCTCGTAAGGCCTAATGACCATAGTTTGGGGTACGCCACCTCAATTTGACCGAGGCGGGGCCCACGCGTTCCGAGATCTCCCTATGTCGCTCGTCCGGTATATTTGTGTGATTTTGAAAGAGAACTTTTGACCATCGCTCCGATTACTATAAAATAGTTATTTTAACTACTTCATTGAGTTCGATAATACATTTTGACACATAAGAACGATTTCAGAAGGTTGTAACTTTTGTATACTAATTCCGATAAATCGAAACTTGTTTCGCACTTTCCGATGTTAGTAAATATATTTGGTAATCGGATTTTAGAAGGTAACTTAACTATTATTTGCTCATTTGCACGTGATTATGATTTCTGAAGTTCGGTTTGATACGTTTTCGTGCAATATTCGGAAAAGAACCTGATTTGACTATTGTCTTGGGTTTGAAATAACGGTTTGCTTTGGTTATTCTGTTGAGTTTGAAGAAAGAATTTTTATGCGTATGGCTACTTACGATTCTGCTCGTGTATTTCGTTATTACCTCTTTCGCCGAGTCCCGGACCGGTATGTGTGATACTGCCGCTGAATACTTGACCGCGGTATGTGTGATGTTGCCGCTGGATACTTGACCGCGGTATGTGTGATATTGACCGCTGGATACTTGGCCGCGGTAGGTGTATATGTGTATATGTGTATATGTGGTATCGCCGCTGGATTCTTGGCCGCGGTGTTTGTGTGTGTGAGATGATATGTGATTCTGGACGGTCGGGATTATGACCAGTCGGTTAATGTCAGCTCATATAAATTGTTCTATTTTCTACATACATGAGACAGAAGCGTTGTGTAGAAGAAAGCTAAGTATTTTGGTATTCTGATTAATTTATTGGCCTTCTGTACCCCTTATATATGATTTGTACTTCAGGTGCAAGCACTTTGGTATTCTGGATTCTTATGCTCATTTTTCGCACTCCCTACTTCGGTTAGGATTATGTTATTTGTGTTCCCTGCTTTGCATACTCGGTACATATTCCGTACTGACCCCCTTTCTTCGGGGGCTGCGTTTCATGCCCGCAGGTACAGACGATCATCTTGGTGACCCGACGGTTTAGGATAATCACACTACTGCAGTGGAGTGCTCCTCTTGTTCCGGAGCCTACAGTTTGGTATATACCCTTCTATTAGGTATACATGTACATTCAGGGGTACGGCGGGGCCCTGTCCCGCCATATGATTCTGTCGTTCTGTTTAGAGGTCTGTGGATGTATGTGTGGGTTGTGCCCAGTCTGTTCGGTTAGATGTATCTGTTGTGCGTTGTGGGCGGTTCTGTTCGCCATGGCAGCCTTGTCGGCTTGCTTATATACATATCTGTCGATTTGTTGGCCCTGTGAGGCCTTGTTGGTATTTTCTGCGTGCAGGGTTATTTTGGATAGTCAGAAAAACAAAGGAAACTCTGCCAAAATTTTTCTGGAAATAAAATAAGTTTGAACTTCAGATATAATTGTGCTTGTGTTTGCAATAATTTAATACTACTTTGATATTGGTATACGAATAGATCAATTGTAGTGATTCCGATGAAAATGTGTGTTCGGGTGCCCGGTTCGGCACTAGTCACGGCTACGGGGTTGGGTCGTGGCCGTGTGGTATCGAGCGGTTCGTCCTCGGAATGTCCACGACCATGTCTAGTAAGTCTTGTTTATTGATGTGTTGTGCACCACATCTATAAACGAGGAAGCTACGAGGCATTTAGGATGTTATCTTTTCTTCGATCTTAGATCGTGCGATAGAGCCGTGTTATCGGGATGACTCTTTCGACAAAATGTTACGTTTTGAGCCGATGCCTCCGAGGAAGGCCACGGCCCGAAGGGCATGTCTGCGAGCTTGGCGAGACCAGCCAAGCCGGATGACTACTAGGGCTCGTGCCCGATTGAGCCGGATATCGTGCCTCCGACGGCTAGTTCCGCGCTACGCCAACGGTGTCGGAGGATTTGGAGCAGCCACGCCCTCGCAAGACCGGGGGAGGCTCCACGCCGGCTCCCGACACCGGTAAGACCGCACGCCTCCGGCCTCCCCCCCCACCGGGGGCGGATGACGGGACCCCGCGCGAGGCGCTCGGTTGTTGACCCGGGGTAGCGGGTGACGGTGTCCGAGACACGGGAGCAGGGATGATCGCGCGGACGGGCGCGATAGTCACGGCCCGTGATTTTCTACTTTGTGGGCCACCGCAGTTCTTTTGGTCAAAGCCCGGCAGAGGATCCTCACGAGTTCATCCGGCACAATGCAGCCGTACACGCGTTGATTAGTGCTTCCGAGACGAGTCGGCTGAGAGACGGCGTCACCCGCGCACGATGTAGCGCCTAACTGGTATGAGTCGTGGATGTTGTCCGGAGGCGAGGGTGCCCCTCCCGGTACCGTATAGGGCGGAAGTTGCGGGAGGCTTTCCGGCCCATTTTTCTGCTCCGGAGGCGAGGCGAGCCGTAGTAGAGATGATTCATGTTATTGGGCCGGGCCGGTAGGTTAGTCCGGGAGCACGCTTAGAGTTCGATTCGTCGTCGATATGCACCGCTATGTAGTCGATATGACCGACCTGGATGCACCCTGTGATGATGTGGATGATTACTTGGTGGGGACAACAGTACGGTGATGGCGGCCCACCTGTGCATGCATATTGCCCGTATACATGTTACATTCCGTATTTTGTACCCTCGGGTAAGTCAAAGCAAGTGACACAAGTTGCGTATGGAAAATTGTAAAGTTGGAATATTAAGGAATGCCAGGGGTAAAAAGGTAAATTTGCAAAACGACTCATGGAAATATGGCGAAAGGTCAAAGGCAAATTTGGAACTAAGGAAAATATTTTTCATGAAATAAGAGAAATATGCTAGAATTTTCAAGTACAGTGGGGCCACTTGGCGGGTGGGCCCCACCTTCAAAATGTGGCCAAATAAAATCAAGCCAAACTAGGGGCAATATGCTTAATTCCCATTGGAAGGGACTATATATATATATATAGGGAAAGATGATTAATTCATCTTAATTCCCTAGAGTTTTCAAGAAAAGAAGAACAAGAAAAGAAGGAGAAAAACTCCAAGGCCATTCGCCAAGAGCAATTTCCAAGAAAAAGTTGGCAAAAATTTCTTCAAAAATTTCTTTCCTACTAATTGAGGGTCTCTAGCAAGTTGGAGTGTTCATTGGAACAAGAAAGATTCATATTCTCGCAAGTTGGAAGCTTTAGTCAAGTGAAGCGGTTAGAGGAGGAAGGTAAGAATTCATTTTTATATATTATGGATGTCATGCGTATGTTGAGTATACAAAAAGAAGTGAAATTCATGAGAAATAGGGAAAAGGAGGTGGTGGCTGCAGCATGTATATACATGTGTGTGTGTGTGGAAATTATGTGCCAATTATTTTATTTAGTGTTTGGTTGCTATCGTTATGGAGGCTATGTTAATAATGAAAGTTGAATGATTTTGGAGAAGTTGTAGTCATGTGCAAATGATGGGGTGGTGGTTGTGATGTAGTTTGAAGACAATGAGTCAATTTTATTTTGTGTTTTGGTCGTTGTTGTGTTGTGGATTCTATATTGCCTCTAAAAGCTTAATAATTTTAGTGAAATGGTAGAGGTTGGAGAATTGTTGTCAAGTTTATGTAAGTTGAATATTATGTTCTTACATGTATGAAAGGCAATGATATTGGTATGGCTTATTGTTGGAATATATATTAGAAGGTTGTTATTGTCTTTCGATTGAAATTGGAAGACGCCAAGTAGTATGTTACTGGTATTGTTGGAATATTATGTGAATTATATTGTGTTGAATTATATTGAATTGTATGGAATTGAATTGAATTGCATTGAAAAGAATCGAATTGAGTTGAATTAAATACAAGTGGTTTGTTGGTATTGTTGGTTGATAGTTTGGCCGGGTTTGAATTCCCGATTGTTGTTGAGTAAAAATCAAGCCAAGTTGAACTCGAGGAATGGAATATTTACAGGGGAGGTGTCAAATTTTAGCCAAGTATTATTTTAAGAATTAATTTAAAGGCACTAATCATTTTGGTAAACATGACCAATT